>NC_092874.1:437373524-437613524 GCF_028372415.1 Notamacropus eugenii
AATGTTTATGTTTAAGATCAATCATGTCGCTACTTTTATGGAAATAAGAATCACACTGATGGGAACTCAGGAGCTACAGTGTCAAGTAGTATATTGTCCTTATACCAAGGTTACCCACAGGATCTTGACAGTTTGAATTGTAACACCATGACAAATAAATATTTCTCTGTTAACCTTAGATATGCCAGCATGAATGCAGGTTCAGTGAGTAGCAAGCCCAGAACATGAGTGTAGAGGTCCACAACATGCTTGGTTTACAAAAGGATATCAGCTACAAACCCTAGGTCAAGAAAGAACAGTATGGATGAGAAAAGAACTGACTCAGGAATAATACAGTCAGTGAAGCAGTGAGATGGCACTGGGGATAGAGTGCTGGGCCTGGAGGAAGGAAGATTTATTTTCCTGAATTAAAATCTGACCTCAGACACTTATTAGCTGTGTGACCCTGGGCAATTCACTTAATCCTATTAGCTTCATTCTCCTTATCACTATAATAAGCTAGAGAAAGAAATGTCAAATTACTCTGATTTCTCTGTGAAGAAAACCCAAATGGTGTTATCAAGACTTATATGCCTTATAGGATGTGACAATCATAGATTCAGATAAAAAAGAATTTAGAGATCTAGTCCAACCCCTTATTTTATACATAAGGAAACTGAAGCCTTCAGAGCTCAAGTAATTTGCCAAAGATTACAAGGTAGTAAATGGAATAAAAGAAAACAAAACAATACAGGATTTGAATTCCAATTTTTCTAATTCCGTCTAGCATTTATTCCACTGTAATGCTCTTCTCCCCCTACTTAAGGAATGCTATGAAATCAAAGTGTCCATTACCTCTAAATTTTTCATCTTCTCTAATGATCAGCCTTTGTACACAATAGGTGATTGATATATTTTTTTTAAATTTGAACTTATTCTCCTGGGAAAAATGAAGGCATAAAATACATTCTCTAGTCACCTAACCAAGTCAATATCTCAGTGAACCACAGAAATATACATGCTCACCTACTCACATACAGGGGAACCAAGGGCTTCCCAACACTATGAATGCTCTGCTGCTGACATGCTACGTCATGTATTACTTCTCAATCTCCATAATACATAATAAAAGAAGTGCATCCATGTTCAGTTGTTATGAAGTGGTGGTGGACTAGTATCCATAATTACCAGTGTAAGAGCTCCTATTATAGCCATTGTGTGCCATTGCTGGACCCTGGGGATTAAATTACCTATGGGTAAGACTGGTGGCCAATGTGCTATACCCTACAGTGAACCATATCTAATTGTTGGTTTTTATCTCCTTTATACCCTGAAAGACTAGGATCAAATATTTTCTCCCTTCTCTTTGCAGAAGACAATAAACTAGAAGAGGAAATAGGATGTATGATGAGTATTGTATCTGAATTCAGAGAAGTTTGAATTTAAAAACCTTCCTCTGCTATTTATGACCCATGTTTCATGGCAATATCACTTCCCCTCCCTGAAATGATTTCCCCAACTATAAAGTGAGCAAGGTTGTGATATTTGTTTACTAATATCTCCTCCAGATCTAAATTCTGTGAATCTTTGACCTGGAAACGTTGATCCTAGAGGGAATGCAGATTTGAAAATTCAGATCAATCATGGAGAGTTTTATTCTTACTCATCTAATAAGACACATGAGTTTATGAATAACCACCTAAGTCCCATAGCCACCAGAGATCGGGATCTGTCAGTTCCATTCCATACCTATAATTTTTCTCAAGTCACTTGCCTAGATTGAAATCTCTATGATCCCACCTAAAACTCTAAGAAGGTGGGTTCATAGCAAGTAAGGCTTTCTTTTCTTTTCAGTAGCATTCCCTGTAGATTTTTAATTGGGAAGAAATTAGGCTGAATGAACATTCAAAACTCTATAATTCAGTTCAATTCACTGCTTACCCATCCTTGGCAATATCATCAATATCAATTAATGTCTAGTTTCCTTCTAGGGTCTTATATAGTTGGGGTCTGGTGTATGTACAGATCTGTATGTATAGTTGGTCTGCTGATCCAATCTCCCTAGATTGAAGATCTGGGAAACTGACTTCCAGGAGAGTCATGATGAAGTTCAAGTGGCTTGGAGAGACACATAGGTACTCTGTAACCGGGTTCTGGTTATTAGGAGAAACCTTTTTTCCCCAATTGGCTGTGTAGACAAAATTGGAATCTTCTTTTAAAAAATGGCTTGTTCAGCTTTGGTGATTTCTCCTTGCTTTCTTTATTCAGTCATCCTTGAGTTATGGGATCTCTAGAGACACTATACTATAAGGGGAGAGGTTTGAGGTGTTTTGATGCATTGAGACTATGTGGCTTCAAGAAGTAGACCTTGGTTCATGACCATTGTGTTTTTCCTTTCCTATGTGAAAGCAGTGGAACTTCTGACCTTGTGAGTTTCAAAAGGTTAGGATACCTAGCTACATGAATTTGAAGATAAGGGTCTAGACCAGATTCATCCTGCCTTGCATTGATGTCATGAAGATCAAAAAGTCACCTTCAGGATGGAGCTTCTGGAAATGAGATAAGTACTTATGAGACAGTCAGGTATTATATGAACACCAATTTAGGGGTTCACTGCTTTTTAGGAGCTGAGTTAAGTTCAGCCTAAGACTGAGGTCGTACATGACTCCCAAGGTATTGAGGAAAAGTGCTTGTACCTTGTGTCTTGCTATCTTTGAAGAAAATATCCCTGTGCAAAAGCTCCTGTTAAGTGGTTAAATGAAAGTGGGGCACTAGTATTTGTACCTAACAACAGAGGCAACGCAGTTTACGGGAGCTTGACTTGATGGTAGAAGAGAAATGAGAAATCTTCAAACCCATGAGGGCAGCCCTGAATCCTAATGGGCAGAGGTAACTGGCTTGGTTATCAGACAATGAGGAGGAAAGTATGTACTATATGTGGGAGCTCATTCAGGATGCTAGAGTGCCCTTCTAATCTCTGGAAACTCATGAGGTCCGAGCTTCTCCTCCTTCAATGGAGAACAAGAAAATAAATTCATAGCATGTTCTTTCTTCTTGAGTGAGGGAGTCATTGAGATTTCCTTAAGAATGCAACTGAGAAAGACAATCAAAGTGGACCAGGTCAAAGTTATTTCTTTTTATTTTAAATTATTTTATTTTATTCTTAATTTATGGAATAAGAAAAGTATTTCCCTAACATAATACAATAAAAAGATGATTGTACATGAAACTGCAAATCTACTATGCACGACTTGTTATTCCTTTCAAATATACAATAAAATTACTGTATGAATTTTTTGTTTTCTTCCCTCCCCCTGCCCTAGAGATGGCTACCATTAGACACAAATAGTTGTGTGTGTGTGTGTGTGTGTGTACACATATGTGTGCAAAATTATTCTATATGTACATTCTTTTGACCTAGGCCAGAATTGACAGGTTCTTTCTAAATGCTTCTGCAGCAAGTCCAAGAGCCTCCACTTCACTACATGTCGAGCATAGAACCAGTTACAGAATTTCCAGACGTATTCTAATGTCTTCCTTAGGAAATTTCATGTTGTATCAGCATGACTCTTATGAAAAGCAGCATTCTTACTGTCATACATGTGGAAAGATGCTAGTTGAGATTTTCTCAGAGCATTCTAGACCCCCATGACATTTAAAGTGAGGGACGCTTAGTAATTCCATCCTTCCCCCATTTAGTTCCAACTAGAAACATAAACTTCAAGAATTTGTGCCCAGTGAGACATGTGACTAGATTGAAGAGGCCATAGTTTTATGGTCTTTTTGATTTAGAACTGACAATCATCACACAAGGTGGCTCCATCTCTCTCTGTCTCTCTGTATGTGTCTCTGTCTGTATCCATTTTAGTAACCTACAGAGAAGTTGATTGATTTTGTTATGTGATTGACTTGGCATTTAAATAATCATATTTTCTAATTCCCCACAGAGAACTCTTTTGTTTCATCCACTGCTGTGAAGGAAGGGAGTAATCTTCAAAAAGGCTGATATAAAAAGTTGATGGTCAAAGTTCTGATTGATCTCCTTGCTCTCCCTACATAAACATTTTTGGGGGACTCATATAAGTGAGGGATCAGAGTGGAGGAGATGGACTGTTCAATGGAACTTTTGGTTTTTGAAGGCAGGAATTGTTTCATTTTTGTCTTGGCATCTCCCCAGATCTTAGTGTAGCATCAAACACATAGAAGTTATTTAATAAAAGTATGTTGCTTGCTTGCTTGACTTTGTAATGGTGTTAAGAAAAAGCTGACTTTGAAATGAGACAGATAGGTAAATGGATTGCCTGCATTCATTTTAAGACATTAAACTATAGGTCTAAAAATATTCTGCACCATGAAAGTTGTTGAAGAAATTCCTTTTCTTACCTGCTTTTATTTTTGTTTTTTTTTTTTCTGATGACAATGAGCAACCAGGAAGAGTGGGGATGGATTGTTATTGTAACTTATGGTTGATTGAGGTTCTAGAGTAACTGACATCATTTAAGGTTTTTCCCCATAGAAAGAAGGGTCACATCACAAATTCTGACTGTTTGTCACCACAGCTGCTGCATTGATACAGATGTTTCCATAGATTGGATCATCACAAATAGTTCCAGACACAATCTGTTCATTTGCTACAAAATCCCCATAGTCATAAATCAGCTGTTAGACAGGTTTTAGCTTTTCCAGCTTCCCCCAGAAGGTAACAGTTTTGGCAGTAATAAAACCAAATATCTCATTTAGCCTCCAGGTAAGTATAAAAACTTTGAGACTGACCCTTCAGGGTCCTATCTGAAGTTCATTTTTCTAGGTTTCTCCTGCCCCAATTTTTCTTCTCAGAATGAAAAATCTTATCACCATTTATATTAGTTGTTGGCAACCCAAAACATGCCTTATGATACTCAGAGATCCCTAGCTAGGATGGTATCACAATTTCCCTCTCCTAGACCATTTGGAATAGTTAGTACCTCCATACTTGGTCTGAGTTCTGCCCTTCCTTTATTTCCATAAAGGAGAATAGAAGAGAGTTGGTTTAGCATAGTAGCTAACAATCAGTGGTGGACACAAAATGTGGGGTCATCTAGATCAAAGAAAATGTTTCTACTCAATATGCTTTATATTGGTCCTGATTGTAACTTGAAAATCTTGAAGAGATTTAAGACTTTCATTATCTCAAATTGGTTGGTTTCTTAGTCTATGGACTACAGTCCCTTTGGGGGAGGCATTGGGCTGCATTCATAGTAGGAGAACACCAGTTCAAATCTTAGCTCCAGTACTGTGTCTTTGGGGAACTCTGTCTTATTTTCTTAGGAGTTGGGCTAGGGGATCATTAAGGTCTCTTCTAGCTCTAACTCCACCATCCTATGACCTCAAAATGAGGCTGTATCTGTTCACTGGTCATCCAAGGTTAAGTTATTGGTCTGGGTAGAGCTTACCTTCTGCCCCTACACATAATTTCTGGTGTCTCATATCTCCCTGGGTCAAACTAAGATCTCTGGGCCAGACCAAAATAAAGATTGAGTAGATTACAGTAACCAAGTCCAAAATGAACATGTCTTTTGTATGAATCAGTATGCTTATTGATATGTCCTATGTTAACTATTAAATTCTAAAATTGTGTCTGTTTAAGGTGAACATGACTTTGTCCCTGTTTCTTGATATATCAAACCTATCATACTATTTGATCATAAGAATCAACATACTGATAACTCTAAATCTTAGAGGAAAGACCTGGTATTTGACACCAGGGTATTCTCCCCATGACATGAGAAAACAACAGTTTGTAACTTTCTTGCTTTACTTTAAAAGTTTCTGATCATGGCTCCAAATTAAGTAGAAGTAAGGTTTCTGCTATGAAGTATTAAGCAAGCAAAGTTGGAGGTGCAACCAGCTTCCCCTTTTCATTTCCCATCATTTTTTCTACTCATTTTATTATTCATTCAACAAATATTTTAAACCTTTACCATATGGAGAATAATCTTCTAGGCACTTGAAGAGATATAAAATTTTGATAAATGATAATCTCTGCCCTCATGGAGCCTATGGGCTCACTGTCAACCATCCTGTCCCCATTCAGAAACCCAGGATTCTTATGTTATTTCACATTCTCTTCTCAATCAATCTGCTTTCTGGAAAACTGTGACCCCCAATTAGAGAGGTAGCTCAATAAAACTGTGAAAGCAGAAAGGTAGCAGTTGTTATCACTTTAATGTAGACAGCTAAATGAATAGAGAATGAGACTTGAACTTGTGGTTCAGGGGGACCTGAGTTCAAATTCTGCATTAGACTCTTATTAACTGTGTGGATCTTGGTATGTCACTTAGCTAGTGTCCATTTCCTCAACTGTAAAGTAGAGATAATAAAAGCACCTATCTTATAGGGATAAATGAGATAATATTTGTAAAATTCTGTGCAAAACTAAAGGCATTATAAAAATGCTAATTAGCCATAGTGACAATATGGACTTCTCTCCCATTCTGAGGATGACTGTAAAACCCAGGCTTCTGGCCTATCATTTTTAATCCATCCCTTATATAGCTATGGAAACAGGTGTGTTAATATGAGGAAGAATGAGAGAGTCACTTTCCTTTTTTTTTTGTCTTTTGGTTTATGTTCTTCCATACTGTATATCCTGATTAGGTACAGAGAATGCTAAATGGATGGGAGATCAGGACTCTGTCAAAATAAGTGAGAAATGCATCTTTGACAAACCTACTTCAGTTCAGTTAGAGATCTGCAGGAGAGAAATATTACTTATGCTCGGTGAGCCTTTCTCACCAACATTTTACTGATATAAAATCAAAACGGTGATGAAAGGATGCCAAAAGATACTTTTATAGTACTTAAACTAGTCCTAGATCTCATTTCTAGAATTCTACAAAATATATATATCCATAACATCATTAGTTGTATTCAGGATTCCAGCCAAGTCTTAATGGTCTGCCAACTGCAGGGCTTTCATCATTTTTTTTCTCAGTAAAGCACAACCTAGTTAGATTCTACTTACAAATACACTAATCTATAGCAATGTAATTGACAAGAACAGTCAGGAAAAAAAGTAATACAGCAAAAAAGGTGCATTATAACTGTACTTATAATGACCAGAGGTGCTCCAGAAGAGATGAGAAAATAAACTCTTCTCCCTCTTTGTAAAGATGGGGGACTATGGGTATCCAAATATATATTATATATTATACACACATATACGTATATGTGTATATAGATAGATATCTATATATCTCAGACTTAGTTGATGTCATTTCGGTGAAATGCTTTTTCTGCCTTTATTTTTACTCTTTGGTATACGTTATGGTTCTATGGATAGGAAGGAGATTAGGTATATATTCAGAAATAAAGGTGATGTAAAAATAAAAGATATTTTTTAAAAAGGTTAACATTTTAAACCCATGCACATATTAGTCTAAGGCAGAGATGAAAAACCTGTGGTCTCAAGGTCACATGTGGCCATCTAGTTCCTCAAGTATAGCTCTTTGACTGAATCTAAAGTTCAAAGAATAAATCCTTTTATTAAGGGAATTTGTTCTGTGAAGTTTGGATTGAGTCAAGGGGCTGCCCTTGAGGACCTAGAAAGACAGATGTGGCCTCGAGGCTGCAGGTTAGACCTCCTGGTCTAAGGTAAGGAAAAACTCAATCAAACAATAAAGGTAGAAATAATCACTAAGACTAAAATAGTTCATTTGATGCCAGATAGATGCATCTTATGAATTTGTCAGTAATTTCAGTTTCTTCTGAGCCTCTCAAGTGGGAAACAGGGAAGGCTTCTAGCCTACATCACCTTTTAACCTTTTCCCTTTTTTCCCAGACATTTAGTTGTAAGAATAATCCCGGTAGCTTTGAGACCTCCATGAAAGCTCCCCCTTATGGGAGGCTGTACTTACAGAATCTGTGCATGAAAACCCTTGTTTTAATGTCAGGCCTGATGATTTTGAGACATTCTTGACATTTTTCCCTTAGAGGAGGTTATAAGCTTACAGAACATACGCATGGAAAAATACTGACAATAGCACTTTTTGAACGTTAGTATTATTGCGTTCCCTAAATAATATTTTGTGTAGCACCAGCTTATTTATTTTTTCTCCCTGATAACACTCTCCCTAAATATTTTTCTCTAACCCCTTCTAGGCAACTTGGTCAGCTCCACGAGGACCATCCAAAATCATAGCATAGGATCCTTATTCTCAGAAGAACACTCTGGAGTAGGGCACTGGGAGCCTACTTGTGGAAAACATGAGAAAAAGCCTTTTCAACGGCCTGGAGACATGAAATTGAATGTTGGGTGGTAGTAACAGGAAGTAGGCCAACTTGGCTTGACTCACAAGTAAATGAAGGGGATCAATGCCCAATAAGCCTGGAAAGTACTTTCTTGTTTACAAAGCACTTTCCAAAGAATCCTATGATGTAGATAGACTAAAAATGATCGCCCAGATTTTGTACATGAGTAAACAACCTCAGAAGAAAGGCAAGTGTGGGAAAGAGGAAGGAACGCTTAATTTGGTGTCAGATGACTTGGGTGTGAACCGGCTGTGTTTGTCTTTGAAAAGTTCCTTTTTCCTTTTGGACCTCACTTTCCTGACCTGTAAAATATGGGGTAAAACTGGATGATCTGTATAATTTGACCAAGGTCACATAAGTATCAAATGATAAATCTGGGACTCATCCCAGCTCTTTTGATGCCAAGGCCCCTGCTAATTCCATGTCGCCATGCTGCTTCTCCATGGAATCCATCAAAAAAGAGAAATCATCTTTAGTTATACAAAACACTAATTACCTTAATTAGAGCAGGGAATGGAGAGTTTAGTATGCCTCCTGGAAAAATTTGAAGGAAGGAGAATATTTATTCCTATCTAGGACTTTGGCAAACTTTGTACTTATCAAAGTACAAAGCTTGTTCTGCTCCTATCTCCATAGTTTCTGTCAAAAAAAATAGAGCTGATTTTGCAGTTTGGCTGCTGTGTTTCATTCCTAAATTTAAGAGTCTCTTTTCTCATATATTCACAGAAGTAGCTGATTAGGGCAACCTTTACCAGGGAGAAATGACAGGGCTGGACAGTGCCTCATGGAGGGGTATCAATCAATCAATATTATGAAGTATTTACTATGTATCAAGCACTGAGCTAAGCAGTGGGGTTACAAAAAGAGGCACAATACAATCTGTGCCCCTAAGGAACTTACATCTAATGGGGGAGACACCATGCACACTATATACAGGATAAAGAGGAAATCATTAGCAGAGGAAAGATACTGGAATTAAGAGGGGATGGGGAAAACATTTTGTAGAAGGTGGGATTTTAGTTGGAACTTAAAGGAAGCCACAGATGTCAGTAGTCAGAGCAGAGAAGGGAGAGTGCTTCAAGCATAGGGGGAAACCAGAGAGAATGTTGGGAGCTGAGAAGCAGAGGGTCATGTTCTTGGAACAGCCAGAATTTCAATGTCATTAAATCAAAGAGTAAATGTCAGGGAGTAAAGTAAAAGAAGACTGGAAAAGTAGGAGGGGGTTAGGTTATGATGAACTTTGAATGCCAAACTGAGCATTATTTATTTATTCCTGGAAACAATAGGAAGCCCCTGGAGTTTATTAAACATACATACGTGTGTTTTATCAAACCTGTTTTATGAAAATCACTTTAGTGGCTGAAAGGAGGATGGTTGAATTGGAAAGGATCTTAGACTGCATCAAACCATTTCATTTTGCAGAGGAGAAAAATAGGATTCAGAGAAGTAGAGTTACTTATCCAAGGTCACACAGCCTGTAGATGACTGAGCTAAGGACTAGAATCCAGGATTCATGAGTCTTAGTCCTCTGTTCTTTCCACTACATCATGATAAATTAGCAAATTCAATAATTGTAAACAGATATAAATTTTTATTCATATAATTATTTTTGATTTAATTATGGTCTCTGCTTTTGTAAATCATGGGCCATTTTGATTGTATCACACTTGACATTATTGCTGATACTGGTATGCATTGTATCTCATACACATATTTCCATTCAGTACAATTGTCATTGAGGTAACGGGTCTAACCAATGGCTCAGGGGAATTCCTATCCTTTTCTTTTAGTTTTCCTTCACTCTTGCTATATAACTGCCCCTGAATGTTTTTTAGGTTGGACAGCTAGCTCCCTGATCTTATACTTCAAATGATTTGTTCTGTAAAGTTAATTTTTTTTAAATGTTTATTTAATTATTTTTAGTTTTCAACATTCATTTCCACAAAATTTTGAGTTCCAAATTTTCTCCTCATCTCTCCCCTCCCCCACCCCAAAACATCATGCATTCTGATCACCCCTTCCCCCAATCTGCCCTCTTTTCTATCACACCCCTCCCTTCCCTTATTCCCATCTCTCTCTTTTCTTTTAGGGCAAGATAAACTTCTTTACCCCATTACCTGTATTTCTTATTTCCAAGTTGTATGCCAAAACAATTCTTAACATTCATTCTTTAAACTTTGAGTTCCAACTTCTCTCCCTTCCTCCCTCTCGACCCATGTCCATTGAGAAGGCAAGCAATTTAATATAGGCTATATATATGTAGTTTTATGAAAGACTTCCATAATAGTCATGTTGTGTAAAAGTAACTATATTTCCCTCCATCCTATCCTGCCCCCCATTTATTCCATTCTCTCTTTTAACCTTGTCCCTCCCCAAGAGTGTTTGCTTCTAATTGCTCCCTCCTTGAATTTGCCCTCCCTTCCATCATCCCACCCCCCACTTATCCCCTTCTTCCCTAATTTTCTCTAATGTAAGATAGACTTTCATACCAAACTGAGTGGGCATGTTATTCCTTTCTTAAGCCAAATGTTATGAGAGCAAACTTCACTTTTTCCCTCTCACCCTCCCCTTTTTCCTCTCCATTGAAAAAGCTTTTTCTTGCCTCTTTTATGAGAGATAATTTGCCCCGTTCCATTTCTCCTTTTCTCCTCCCAATATTTTCTTCTTTTACCCCTTAATTTTATTTTTTAAGATATCATCCTTTCCCATTCAATTCACCCTGTGCTCTCTATGTATATATATACATATTATATATTATGTGTATTATATATGTATATATATGTATGTGTGTATGTATGTGTATGTATATATGTATGTGTGTATGTATGTGTATGTATATGTGTATATGTATGTGTATATATATACATATATGTATGTGTATATATATGTGTATATATATGTATATATATATGTATATATATATATACATACATATATATATATATATATATATATATATATATATATATGTAGGTATAATCCCTCCAACCACCCAAATACTGAGAAAAGTTTCAAGAGTTACAAATATTATCTTTCCATGTAGGAATGTAAACAGTTCAACTTTAGTAAGTCCCTTATGATTTCTCTTTCCTGTTTACCTTTACATGCTTCTTTTGATTCTTGTGTTTGAAAGTCAGATTTTCTATTGAGCTCTGATCTTTTCATCAAGAATGCTTGAAAGTCCTCTATTCCATTGAATGACAATTTTTTTCTCTGAACTATTATACTCAGTTTTGATGAGGAGGTGATTCTTGATTTTAATCCTAGTTCCTTTGACTTCTGGAATATCATATTCCAAGCCTTTTCATCCCTTAATATAGAAGCTGCCAGATCCTGTGTTATCCTGATTGTATTTCCACAATACTTGAATTGTTTCTTTCTAGCTGCTTGCAATATCTTCTCCTTGACCTGGGAACTCTGGAATTTGGCTACAATATTCCTAGGAGTTTCTCTTTTTGGATCTCTTTCAGGAGGTGATTGGTGGATTCCTTCAATATTTATTTTGCCCTTTGGTTACAGAATATCAGGGAAATATTTCTTGATAATTTCATGAAAGATGACGTCTAGGCTCATTTTTGATCATGGCTTTCCAGTAGTCCCATAACTTTAAAATTGTCTCTCCTGGATCTACTTTCCAGGTCAGTTGTTTTTTTCCAGGGAGATATTTCACATTATCTCCTATTTTTTCATTCTTTTGGTTGTGTTTTGTAATTTCTTGGTTTCTCATAAAGTCATTAGTTTCTATCTCCTCAATTCCAATTTTTAAAGAACCATTTTCTTCAGTGAGCTTTTGAACCTCCTTTTCCATTTTGCTGATTCTGCTTTTGAAAGCATTCTTCTCCTCATTGACTTTTTGGACCTCTTTTGCCAATTGAGTCAGCCTATCTTTAAAGGTGTTATTTTCTCCAGCATTTTTTTGGGCCTCCTTTAGCAAGTTATTGAATCACTTTTCATGATTTTCTTGCATTGCTCTTGTTTCTCTTCCCAATTTTCTCTCTACCTCTCTTATTTGATTTTCAAGATCCTTTCTGAATTCTTTCATGACCTGAGACCATTGCATATTTATTTGGGAGGTTTTGGACACAGAAGCCTTGACCTTTATGTCTTCCTTTGAGGGTAAGCAGTGTTCTTACTCATCAAAAGATGGAAGAAAATACCTGTTCACTAAGAAAGCAATTTTCTATAGTCTTATTTTTCCCCCATTTTTGAGCCTTTTCCCAGCCAGTTACTTGACTTTTGAGTTCTTTGTCAAGAGGAGTGTATACTCTGAGGACCTGTAAGTTCTCAGTTCCTTAAAGGTGGCACAATCAAGGGAGAGGAGTTCACTCCTCTACCTGCCTATGTTTTGGTCTGGGAGCTACCAAAGCTTTTCTTCCCAGAATCTGCAAGTAAAATTCCCTTTCCAAAACCTCCACCAACTCCACCATGCCAGCCAGCACCCTTCCCCACCCCAGGGCCACCACTCAGGGTTGAGATCCAGATCAGCAGCTCAATTCCCACAGAGGCTTTAGGCAGAGGGCTCCAAAAAATGGATGCTACTGCTGTTGCCTCTGCTGCTGCCTGGGGCCAGGGGTAGGGCAGGACCCTGCTCCCTCCTCACCCAGGTGAAAAAGCTGTAGAGTTCTTAATTGTGAATATATCAGAACCTGCTCACCTGCTATGCATGTCTCCATTGTCCTGTGGGTGACCTACAATTTAAATTATTTGGAAGCTACTGCATTCCATGATTTGTCATATAGTATCCCCAGAAGAATATTAATAAATCAACAAACAAATAACTAAATGAATATGTATTCTTTCATTTATTCATTCGTTTCTTTATTTCAGGGAAACTACTGGGATTATTAAAAATGCCACACAATTATCTTTAGGTACTCCAGTTTTCTCACTTCTTCCTATTCAATTCTGAGCCCAGTTAATTTTGTATATGCAGTCTCTATTAGAGATACACAGTACTCATAAGTCTAGATTTATTATATTGTCCATCCAAATACATATCAACAACTAGAAAAGAGGCATTCTTTATGTATTTACTTTTCTCTATATGAGTAGTTAAGCCCAATTCTTTGGAATAATTTTGTTTCTAATTTAAGAGAATCTTCAGTGTCCTATGGCTTGGTTTCATTAGTACAATATATCATCCACAAAGAACTTAACCTATAGAGATTGGGAATTGATCCACAATCTTATTGGCATAGAAAACTCCCAGATGAGAAAACTCCCCCTACCAATTTCCTCTTCTCTATAACTTAAACAGGTCCCAATTATCCTGTGAAGTAGTTAAAATTTTTCAAATTTGCACTATTTGAAGTTTTAATTATGCATAATATACAGTAATTGGTCCCAGCCCAATGAAAATATGCAAAGTAGAATCAAATAATGCCACCACTGGGATTCATTATTGGCACTAATTGGGGACATATTTGTATTCTTAGAGAGATGCCTATAGCACTGAGAGAGGTTGGGACTTGCCAAGGTCTTCTTATTTTTTCTTTATTTGTTTGTTTTGAGTTAGTGGTTAGGTGATGCAATGGATAGAGAGCCAGGCCTGAAGAAAGGACCACTTGAGTTCAAATCTGGCCTCGGACACTTACTACCTGTATGTAAGTCATGATGGTTATTGCTTTAGTTCCTCATCTGCAAATGAGCTCAAGAAGAAAATGGCAAACCACTCTAGTATCTTTGCCAAGAAAACCATAACTAGGGTCACAAAGATTTGAACACAACTTAAAACAGCTGAACAACAAAAACAACAAAATGTGTGGTGCGTGTGTGTGTGTGTGTGTGTTGTATTACAATTGTTCCTCATGAGCTCTGCTACAGAAGATGATAAACAGTCCTATGGAGTAATGTTTATTGTTGCCTTTGGATACACATTAAAGCCAGGTCCACAATCTCCTGCATGTGATTCTTCAGGATCTGGGGAGCCATCCTTCTATTCAGCTATAATTTCTGTATTACCTCCTGGTTTCATTTACAGTGGAATGATAAGATGGCTGTGTTTTAGTTCCTCTCATAATAGGAAAACCTGTTGATCACTGCACAAAGAGGCTACATTTTGAGAATAAATAGCTAAGCTAATGTTTATAGTTGGTCTAAAGATCAGTTGTTGCCACTTAAAAATCAGTGGTAAAGCTATATTTCCAGAGTTAAATACAAGGCTTGGCAAATTGAAGTAATTTTTATTTATCAAGGGCATGTCATCCAGGCAGAGCCCTTCACTTGAATAAATGAGCATTCATTTTGAAATTGGTGATGTAAACATTCACATGAGCCAATGTTTTGGGGATTTTTTTGCCAACTATTTTTACTTTTCCTGGATGTAAGCCAGCAGTTGGTTGCTGACTATAACATGTATGAGATGTTTCCATTTACTTAGCTTTTTATTGAGAATCACTGAGCTAGAAGAGGCCTTGGGGGTCATTTTGTCTAAATCCCTTTAGAGAGAGAGGTATAAGGAAAATGAGTACCAAAGAAGAAAAGTTACCTGGTCAAGATCACATAGCTAATCAGAGGCAAAATGGAATGTCTTGACTCCTCACAGAGAATCACAAGATCCCAAATGTGGAACTGAGAGGGATCTCAGGAGCCACCTAGTCCAACCCATTTGTTAGAAATATAAGGAAATTGCATCCTCCAGAGAAAATTTGATTTGTTTAAGGTTAACTAATCAATGACAGAATGGAATGTCCTGACTCTTCACCAATCTTAAGTTCACAAATCTAGAGCTGGGTACAACCTCAGATGTCACTTAGTCAAACCCTCTTTATTAGATACATAAGGAAACTGAGTCCTAGAAAGGGACAGTGATTTGTTCAAGGTCACACAGCACATCCATGGTAGAATATGTTGTCCTGACTTCTAGTCCAGTGTTGTTTTTACTAAATCACACTGTTTTTTCAATGTGATGTGTTCACATTTTAAGGTTATAGGCAAAGATACTAGTGTGGTTTGTCATTTTCTTCTCCAATGGATCAAGGCAAAGAGAGATTAAGTGACTTGCCCAGGGTCACTGGACATTCTTAGCTAGTGAATGTCTGATATTAGATTTGAACTCAGGTTCTATTTACTGACCTGCCTAGCCATCTCCTTTATTTCACTCTACCAGAGTTGTTAATTAACAGTAACAACAACAAAAATAATTAACATTTATAGAGTTCCTTTAAGAAAAACAGTACACTTGTCTTGAAAATGGAAACTAGGACAGACATGGACACAGTTGATGACCCCTATATAGTGTGATTTAAAGCACAGATCTTGAAAGAAATAAAACCACATTTTGGCATTCATTTGCTATTTTTACAATGCCAAGAAGAAAGAGATCTCAGTTGTTCAAAAATACTGACTCATTTCTGGAATATTATTGTGTTGAGCTGAATTTTATTTGTAGTAATCACCCAAATTTTCTTCCTACTCCATTGACAAATTCTGAGGAATGGTCTCCTTCCCCCTCCTCTTCCATGGTTCTATGCTCACTAAGGAGGTTACTGTTAGGGATGTGTTCTGCAGTGCTGAAGGATGCTTGAGTATGTCATGGGTATGTTTGTGCCATTTCACGTCAAAATAATGTGTCAGATTTTGATGAAAAGGCCTGGCTGGGGTGAGCACAGCTTAAATGTTTGTGTTGACTGAACTGACAAACAGTCTGACCCGATTAGTCTTCTGATATGTGGCAAAGAATTCTCTATGGCATTTGAAGCCACAAGGCACTATTCTCACCAAATTGAAGAAGCATGACCTACTGGTATATGACATGGGGTCAGACTCAACTTTGGGACTTGACTTTACCACAGAAAGGCCATGTGACCTTAACTCCTCTTCTTCTTGATTTCTTCAACTATAACATGAGGATGGTTTCCTAAGGTTCTTCCAGCTCTAAAAGTCTTTGGAGCTCTCAACTTGCCTTAGAAAGAATTCCATTCTCAATGTTTTCCAGTGAACAAATATGCTGCCAACAAAGGGAAGGGGGGCATTTCCATTATGCTACAAATGAAGGGACTCCAGGAACCATAAAGAAAGGACTAACCACAGGTGTTTATGAGGAATAGTATTAAATATGAAATGTATTCCTTAGCAGAAAATTTAAGAAAAAATACCAAAACAAGTAAGGCTGGTGAAGGAAAGGACACTGCCCTTCTTCCCTCTCTTTGGTGAGCATATTTCTCTTGCTACTGGGGTGAGAGCCTGCAATAAAATAGTGAATATGCAATTCCTCAGTTAGTCCCTTTAGATAGAGGTAATTTCTCAAGGTCTTATAGAAGGGAATTGCAGATATAGCTGTTGCCCTATTTGTCTGCAACCTTCTCTCCCTTCTTTCCTCATTTTCCTCTAGAGTCCTCAAACTCTCACAGTAGTTGTGGGTGAAAATCTTCACCCCACCCCCTTGTTCAAAAGTTGATCTCATTCAAGTTTCCTGTATTCCCCAACTGGGATGAATTATGAATCTCAAGGCATTTTGTGGCCAGTCAACCAACCTTCTGGTGGTTGTTGCATATGCTAAGGTAAGAGAAACAAAGAAGAAACAGAGGTGAGGTGAGGTAGATACAGAATCAAATAAACAAGCCTTGACACCGGGAAGGACCTGGGCTAAGCCATACATAGGACCTTAGATCCAGAAAAGGAAGGACCTCAGGGGTCAGTTGGTTCAAATCACCCACTTTGCAATGGAGGAAACCCAGTTGGAGTTTCTGGGAAAATTGGGAAAACTGAAACCCAGGGAGCTTAAGTAACTCATCTAAGGGCATAGAGCTGGCAAACATCTCAGGCTTCTGAACCCAGTTCTTTTTACTTCAATATTGCTACCCTTCCACTGTACCACACTGACATACCTCTACCAATTTCTAATGATAACACTGAGGGCAACTGGAAGCCTTAGAATGGAAAATACACTCACAATATATAGAGTCAGACTATCTAGATTCCAGTCCTATCTCTGCTATATGTTAAACTCTGTGACCTAGGGTAAAGCATGTCAGTTTACTGAGTTGCTGTTTCTTAATTTGTAAAAGAATGTGTTTAGATTGATAATGTCTAAGGTAACTTCTAGTTCAAATGTTATTATCTTTTCAGAGTTGTTATTAGTATGAGAAAATGGAGTTATGCTCAATGCACAAACATGGAAAATGAGGTGGGGGTGAGATTCCCTTCTTCTCTAGGGGAGACATATTTCCTTCCTATTGCAACTACCATCACCATACTTTGCCTATTACTTACTTGGTGCCATGGACCATGTTTGCCCTGGCCACTATTCCCAGGTCCTCTTGTGGTACCCATTTCCTAATCTGTCTTCCTCCCCAAAGTCCAGAGTGGTCAAAGTTGGGAATCTATTTGAGATGTGCTGCTGCACAAACACTGCACAACTCTGATGAAATGACCTTCTGAATCCCTTTGCCCACTCAAACCCTATGACTAAATTTGCCCTAGGGTCAATTTTGTCTCCTTATGGCTCTGGATCCTATGTTTTCTCTTGCATTGTCTGATTACCACCCTGCCTAGAAATACATTGCAAAGAAGAATACTTAAAAGTTGGGATTCAGTTCATTACCTCAGGTCCAGTTCAGGTCATAATCAAGAAAACATATGCCTTTCTATGCTTGTGGTTGACAGACTTAGCTAATAGTACTCAACTTCACACTTATCTGGCAGAAAGCATAATAAACCTGGCTTCATACATCTGCTACAAGCCAAAAAAATTAGATATAGATTCACACTTCCCCGTGTCCTACACTTATTACCTGCAGGGCCCATTTTGTCTGCTTCTTGAGAATCTGGAGAGTGCCTACAAATAGAATCAGTACACACATCATACAGGCTTGTCATTAGAATCCTAATACAGTTATCAACTCTAGCCACCCACTTTTTGATGACTGTTCAAGGGGAGCCATGCAGTTCAGATCCTGAGCCCTTGAGTTAGGACTGACATAGTTCCAATTAACATTTTATCAGCCCCACGTTTCAGCTAAAGTTTTGTCATCTTTCCTTGAAGAGAAAGGAAGGTCTCTAATCACTGAACAGATGCACTTACCAGCTGCTTGCCCAGCGTGGATGTCAGCACCTTAGAGCCTGGGAGAGGGATCAGACTGATGCTGGGGTGTCACCCTACTCAGATTGGATATTATAATTTGGAGACTGGGTATGCCACCAAAGCTGTGACAGTTGTGTGTGCTCTGGATGAGTTTCCTTATGCATCAGCAAGAAGCAATACATGACCTACTTCCCTTGTCATTGTCACTTTTCACTCGGATGAAGGAACATTCTTACTGGAAGGGTGGTGAAGAGGAATCAGAAGTTAAGAGAGAAATGGTGCCTAAATAAGGTATTATAAAGGAAATATTGGCCCTTGAGGTGACAATTAACATGTAGTGTGCAAGGTCAAGAGTGGCAGTTGGAGGTGAGTTGCAGAGTATGTCAAGATAGAAGGGAGGGATTAATGGAGAGGAAGAGTGATAGGTTATATGAACTGTGGGAGATTCACTTGGGTCTTTGCTCTGGTCAGGAATGAAGTGTGACAGTTTGGAAGAATTTATTGAGTACCTACTGTGTACAAAGCTCATAATGGACACCATGGGAAGAGATTATTGCAAACCAATATTCATAATTCATTTCATACTCATGTGTTTCAAATCTCTAACTAGATTAAAGGCTCCTCAGACACAGATCACAAGTAAAAGATTCCAGCAAGAGAGAGATACTAAAATCTAATATAATCCAAACCATTTCTGCTTCATGGGTTTATCATTTTCCCATCGGATGTTAGAGCATAGATGAGGTGATCTCTTGAGGTATCTTCTTTTGTCATGATTCTTCAGAAGGTATTAAAGAGATATAGAGAAAAAAAGTGACCTGAGTGAAACCTGACTTAGTCAAATAGAGTTCCCCAGAGTAAGGAATGAGTGTGGTGATTTTAAAAGAAAATATGCCTTTTGATTTTCAATCATAGAAATTTCCACTGATACTTCTCTCCTGTGGCTCCCCATCTCCCTCCTACCTCCACCCTCCACTGCAGTGAGCCCTCTTTTATAATAAAGAAAAAAAAGATAAGTAAAATAGCTACCACAGTGGCTGTATTTGCTACATTCCACACCTGTAATCCCACTCCTCTTCAATGAAAGAGGAATTACTTCAGTTCTTTTCCAGAGCATAGATTTGCTATTAAAATTGTAGCGATTTCTGAAAGAGATGAGAGACCTCTCCAGGGTACTGATTAGACAGAAAGATACGTTCTTGAGATGATAAGAAGCTCTGCCCTGATTCCCCCAACTGTTAGTGCCCTATCTCCCTAATTGCCTTGTGTTTAGTCTGTCTATATTTATCATATATATATATATATATATATATATATATATATAGTATGTATTATACGTATATGTTTTATAAGTATATGCATATATATGTAAAAATTATCTCTCTCAACATAATATAAGATTCTTGAGAGATGTTTTTTCATCGTTTGTATTTGTGACTCTATGACATAGCTAAGTTGTAGAGAGTTGTCTAAGGCATGCAGAAGTTAAGTGAATTGTTAAAAGAGTGGCACAGATAGTAAGAGGCAAAGTCATGGTTTAAATTTAGCTCCTTCTGACTCCAAGCCTTGTACTCTATTCACAAAACTTCTAACACATAATTGATGATTTGAATGACACCATTCCCCCCCATCAAAGATAAACCTGCAACATTATCTAGATATCCCAGTGCACAGATTCCCTTAAATGACAGGGGTATAAGGTGTTGGTAGATGTGATGTGGCCTTGCATACCTATCTTGCCCCAATGCATCCCCTTTCTGAAGCCAATAACAGTGTATGATCCAGATTCCAAGATAATCCAGACCAGTATAACTCAGGTCTGTCCTTGACATTGAGGTCCTCTGCCTCTCTCTCTCTCTCTCTCTCTCTCTCTCTCTCTCTCTCTCTCTCTCTCTCTCTCTCTCTGTACATCTCTGTGTCTCTTAGTCTTTGTCTCTGTGTCTCTGTCTCTCTGTGCCTCTCTCATCCTTTAACTGGCTTCCCTTTCTGAGTGTTTAAGAATCCCTCCTGATATCAGAGTCACAGTGTCAAACTGTTAGAAGTAATTTAAATCACAATTATAATTAATCTTTTTTTTCTATCCATTAGTCTACCTTCACACAATCTTCTTTTTATGCCTCTTGATACCATGGAGGTGACCCTTGACTCCTAATGGCTATATCCATGATGAGCACAAAGTGGTCCTTGGGACGATGAGACCCTACTCTTGTTTCTTCAGTAACAGAGACTGAATGACACAAGGGGAGCAGTGGGTGCTAAACAAGCATTCCATCATGTTTCAACAGCATATAAGCATCAATTTCATAGCTGGTACTCTAAATATGTGCTTTCCATCTATTGACCAAAGGATGAGTGCATTATTGGGGTCCACAAGGGACTTGAATCACATTAATGTTCTCTGAACCTTAAACTTGGAATTCTCAACATAAATAAAGGTAGAAGAGAGTTGTGACTAAATAAAAGGAAATCTTGTAGAATGTATTTGAAGAGGGAGATAAAGGAGTGGGAGAACTTGACTTTACCACATGTCTAAAGGCAACATAAAGCATCATTTCATGGGACATTTTTCTTATCTGCAGTGGTAATGAGAAGTACTTATAAAGAGAAAACTTTGAAAGTGATTTCAGTGCATGCACCAAATCTACTACAAGGAAGAAGGGATAAAGAGATTCTGTGAATATTTCAATGAAATACCCCAAAGAAAATCAACACATGCTTTGATCCATTTGCATCTACTACACAATTGTTGGGAAGATAAAATGAGATAATACGTAAAGTGTTCTGAAAATCTTTAAGTGTTACATAAATGTTAGCTATATTTTATCACTGCTTTTTATCATTTTTAATTATCTGTCATTATTATTATTACAACTGTTACTTTACAACTTTATAGAAAAGATGGGAAAAGCTGTAAGCAAAAAAAATTAGAAGTGGTTCAGGTATAAGAAATAAAAGAGGCAAAAGTTTCCTTCATTAGGTAGACTGCTCACATCTACACTTTCTGAAGACCTTTGAAAAAATAATTGAGAAGTATTGGACATTGGGAATACCAAAGAGCATAACCCCTCATATTTAAATACTGAAGAAGAAATGGCCTATTCCCTGTGTAACTGTCTGTATAATCAGATCACCAATAAGTTAAAAAAATACTAAAGCAAAAGTAGAAAAAAAAAAGAACTAATAGGAGAAAGTATGAGAATGTTCAATGGACCTCCTGTGATGACCTTATGGGAAGACATAGATATGAACTGGGCAAGATTAATATGCATGGATGGTCTATGATGTACATAATTATTGGTGATATCAATAATTTTAATTTTATAAATATGCTGGTGTTGTACAAACTTTTTTCTGGTTTTGTACCCAATCAATAAAAATGAACATCTATTATGCTAATATAACACATGTGCTATAATATACAAATTAAAATTGAGAAAATATATGGTAAAAATTAAATTTATGATTTAAAATAATTATATATTTTATTTAATAAAAACCTAAATCCTTTTTCTGCTCATATAGTTTTGTCATTAATATAATATTTTTTGTAAAAAAATGTGATTGAATATATTTCTTTATTTAAAAAAAATCAACACACTCTCATACAAGAATTTGAAAGTTCAGGTATAAACCAGTTTATTCTGATACTTCATTCAAAGTTTAGCATAATACACACTCACACATACATATCCTCTCTCTATATGTATATATTCCTCCATCCATATTGAAAAGGTGCATGGTTTACTGTACTTAAAATTCACCTACCAATTGTGAAAATAATGTTGTTGGACAAATATTATCAAAAATGCAATTAAATTAAATTAAAAAATGCAATTAAAAAGATACAATTTAAGAAGAGAGATAAAAAAGCAATCCTGAGACTTCACCGCACATCTAGCAAGCTGGAAAATAAGACAACATAAGGAAATATTCAATATTGAAGGGATTATGTAAAGATAGTCACACTTATGAATGTACTGGTGCAAATGCTATGAATGGAATCAATCTTTCTGGAAAGCAATTTAGAATTAAGAACATAGGGTCACACTATCCATACCCTTTGATTCACAGATTTTACTACTGGGCTTATACTCAAAGATCTGTTGACAAAAAGCAAGACCTCACACATACCAAAGAATTAATGTCAACAAATTTTAAGGTAACAAAGAGCTGAAAAAAACAACTAGATGTCCATTAATTGAGGAATAGTTAAACAAACTATGGTATAGGAATGTAATGGAATATTACTATGGAATAAGAAGCAACAAATACGGTGAATACAGAGAACCATGAGAAAATGTACACAAACTGGTGCAAAGTAAAGGAAGTGGAGCCAAGAAAGAAATTTCCCCCAAAGATTCTTAGGTTGTAGGTGGAAAAATTGAAGCTGAATGTTGCAAAATTATAAAGTCCAAGCATAGCTTCAAAGACAAGATATGAAAAGACATTTCCTCTTGTTCCTTTCTTGGAGTGGGGATCTACAGGTATGGAACATTATATATAGTCACTTTTTTGATGTGTTAATGAGTTTTGTTACTCTTTCCCCTCATATTTTCCTTTTAGTTTTTAAAAATGTTGTTTGAAGGGAGAGCTTGCCAGAATCATGGAGTGGAAGGGATAGAAAGGAAAAGTATATGATGAAAAAGAAAATCAACCAAATTTATTTAAAAGAAAAATTTTTAATTATCTGGTAATTTTTCTTCTTCCATGATTTAAAAGAGTTGTTCTTAGAAACTAATCAGAAGTAAATATGAAAACCAAAAACCTTTTGTTGAGCAGTTACTAAGTGTCAGGCACTATGCTAAACTCTTGGGATGTAAAGGGAGACAAAAAATATCTCTGCCTTCAAGGATCTCATAACCTGATGAAGGGTGAGGAGTGGGAGTAATATGAACAACTAAGGACATGAATGTTACATTCCATAGGAATTGGAGATGTTACTTAGAGTAAGAACAGGGTCATTTTTGCTGTCTGTACACACATTATTAGCATTATCTTCAATCACAGTTTCTTTGCAGTAATCTTTTTAAGCCACTCAACCACTAATTGAGTTAGTTTAGTTAAATTTAGGTGTTATAATCTATAAATCCATCTGATCAGATATGCACAAACTAAAAACATCACAATATACTGAAATTTCATGTACAACAGAGAGCATTACTGCCATCCATTCCACACTTTACCCACTCTTCCTTTACTATGTCTTGAATGCCTTACATGGCACAGAGCACTGCTCATACATGCTAAGTTAGGGGGTCTGTGCCAACCCATATACTTTACGTATTAGTAAAGCTTATTTCTTATATCTTCAGCTAAAAAAGAAACATTTACACTTATTTTTTCCTCTGAAGCCATTTGAGTTTCTGATATTTCCCTCTATGGTGTATGTACACATTTTGGATAATCCCTGTATTAGAAAAATAGTTTTGTTCTACTTTAAATTTACTTTTTCCCAACCAATTTTCCTTTAGTGTTCCATGTGAAACTCCAATTCAGGTTCAAAAGTTTTCTAGCAAAAGCCCAATGAAACAAACATGAAAGGGGAGGTACCAGACAAGCAGAGGGAACTCAACTTTGTGCCAATATAATCCCAAGTAATAAAGCTGTATCTATCATTTTGCAGATGAAAATACAACCAAATCCCCATACCACTTTATTTGTTTCTCCTCTTTAGATTGAAGATACTATTTTCTGACAGCATTTTTTTATTTTTAATTTCTGCAATGACAAACATTATTGATGTCTGAGAAGGAAAAAATAATTTTGAACAGTGCCCATGTTACGATTGTTAGTGGAAAGTGGAGAGCAGGAAAATGTAATGGGAATTTGTTTTAATTTTAAAAATTATTTTGTATCTATTTTATAACTATTTTTGTATTTTTAAAATTTCTTAACATTCATTTTAAAAATTTTGAATTCCAAATTCTCTCTCCCTGTTGCTCCTACCTCACCTCTTGAGAAGGCAAGCAACATGGTATCAATTATGCATGTGAAGTCATGCAATATTTCCATATTAGCCATGTTTCAAAAGAAACTACACTCACACACACACACTATACACACACACACACACACACACACACAGAGAATGTAAATAAAGTGAAAAAGTATGCTTCAATCTGTACCTAAAGTTCATAAGTTCTCTCTCTGGAGGTAGAAAGTATTTTTCACATGGGTCCTTTGGAACTGTCTTGGATTGCTGTATGAATCAGAATAGCTATGTCTTTCACAGTTGATCATCATTACAATATTGCCATTAGATGTCAGGGGCGGAACCCCGACCACCACATCAACTCACCCTGCCCAGGGTCTTCAGACGTCTCTGGCTCCCCTCTTGGGGATCAGGGGGAGAAATTATCAGGCAGAACTCCGGAGGTGGATAAGAGAACCTTTATTACATGATAGTCAGCCAGAGGTCCCCCCCCCCCCGTTCCCCTTCCGTGTTGTGCCTTATATCCCCCAGAACTCGCCCTCCTATTCCGGGTAAGCCCCTCCCCAGTTCCTCCCTGAGGGCGGAGCCCAGCCCAGTCCAGTAGAGCTGCCCCAGTGCCAGCATGGCAATGCCGCGTCAGCAGTGCCACTGTGGCAAAGCCACGTCAGCAGGTCCAGACCCTTGGGCGTCTCCTATCCTCTCAGGGGGGCCCAGGTCCAGAGCACCCCTCACAATTAGAGTGTACAAAACTCTCTTGGTTATGTTCACTTTATATAAGGTCATATAAGACTTCTCAAGTTTTTCTGAAACTTAGGCTCAAAATTTCTTATTGCTCAATAGTGTTCCACCACACTCATCTACTACAGCTTGTTCTGCCATTCCCCAATTGATGAGCATCCACACAATTTCTGACTTTTTACAACCACAAAAAGATCTGTTATACACATTTTGCACAAATCTTCCCCTTCCCCACTTTCTTTGGTCTCTTTAGCATATAGACCTTTCCCACTGAATCACCTTTTTATTTCTTAGCCAGCACTAAATTGTTTTCATGATTATCTCTTTGCAATATGGTTTGAAATCTGGTGCTGCTAGATCACCTTGCTTCACATTCTTTCCACTGATTTTCTTGATATTATATATCTTTTCTTCTTCCAGATGGACTTTCTTATTATTTTTCTCCTTCTATAAATTCTTCAGTTGTTTTCTTGACATGGCAATGAAAAAATAAATTAATTTAGGTAGAATTGTCATTTTCATTATTTTGACCTGATCTTTCCATGAGAAATTAATATTTCTCTAATTATTTAGATCTATTTTTATTTGTGTGAAAAGTATTTTTAATTGTGCTCACAGTAGTTTCTGGTTTTGTCTTGGCAGGTAGATTTCAAAGTACTTTTTATATTGACTGCAGCGATTTTAAATGAAATTTCTTTTTTTTATATCTTCCTGCTTGTTTTGTTCATAGCATATTGAAATGCTAATAATTTATGAGAGTTTATTTTATATCCTGCAACTTTGCTAAAGTTGTTTCAATTAGTTTTTTAGTGGTTTCTCTAATTATACCATCATGTCATCTGCCAAGAGTGATAGTTTTGTTTCCTCATTGTCTATTTGTATTTCTTCAATGTCTTTTTCTTGTCTTGTTGTTATAGCTAGCGTTTCTAAAAATATATTTAATAATAGACATGATAATGGATATCCTTGCTTCATCTTTGATTATATTGGTAAAGGCTTCAAGTTTATCCCCATTACAGATAATGTTTGCCCTTTACAGATAATTTTTTAGATAGATATTACTCAGCATTTTAAGAAAGGCTCCATTTATTCCTATGCTTTCTGGTGCTTTTTAATAGAAATGGGTATTGCATTTTGTCAAAAGCTTTTTTCTGCATCTATTGATATAATCACATGACTTTTGCTGTTTTGTTATTGATAATGTCAGTTATGCTAATAGTTTTTTAATATTTGCATTCCTGGTATAAGTCCCACCTAGTCAAGGTGGATGATCTTTGTGATATATTATTCTAATCTGCTTGCTAAGTATTTTATTTCATTTTTTGCACTAACATTCATTAGGGATATTAGGACATAATTATCTTTCTCTGTTTTAACCTCCCATGATTTATGTATAAAATCATATTTATATTATAAAAGAAATTTGGTAGAACTCTTTGTTTACCTTCTTTTGTTTTTTAAATTGCTTACATAGTATTAGGATTAATTGTTCCTTACATGTTTGGTAGAATGCACTTGTAAATACATCTGATCGTAGGGATTATTTCTTAGGGTGCTTCTTTATGGCTTGTTCAATTTTTTGAAAGTATGTTTCAAAAAGGAATAACTGTTATTTGAGATGATGATTATGATGATGATAATGATAACTTGCATCTATGTAGTGCTTTCGGGTTTGAAAAATGCTTTCCAAATATTATCTTTGCCCCCTCACAACAGTGGGAGGGAGGTGCTTTTCATATCCCTATTGTAAAGAAGGAGAAACTGAGGCAAACCTGTTGCATGATTTGCCAAGGTCATAAAGCTACTAAGTATCTGAGGGTGGCAATAGATGTGTCATTTGAGTTCCACAGTTGCATTAGGTAGTTGGGGCTACATTATAGGACTCACCATGGTCACCCATGATGTAGTACAGAATTTGTGCATTGGCTATCGGGGTTTTAATGTTAACAACTGGGGAAGTGGTGAGTGCAGAAAAAAGAAAACTGGATTTGCAACCAGACAACCTGGATTCTAATTCTGATTTTCTACCCTTTTACTTAACTCTGTGACACTGGGTAAGTGACATAAGTCCCTGAAGTCTTGGCTTTTCCTCTCCTAAGATGAAATGTTTTGATTTCGTTACCTCTAAGTGCATTTTTAAAATATCATCCTACGAGATTAGGAGTTACTCCTCTCATATATGATATTTGCTTCTTGGAAAAAACTGACTCAACCCAAAAGAGCAGAAATAATGAGAGGAGATAACTGTGCTCTTCCAGGCTGTCTCTGATGCTGCAAATCAGCAGGTGCCTGAGTTCTTCACATCTTGGCTGATTTCAGGAGACTGGATGTCAGTTTCCCATTACTTCAGGGAAATAGTGACAATTGGTTGATACCTTATATTCTTAGCCTCAGATACACTGTATTTAAAAGTCAAGTCTGTGAGTAGCTGAAAAATATTCAGCAGTTATTACTTGCATTTGGTGACTACTTATTATCTAAATTGTTTAGTAAGAAAGTAACTGAGCGTCCCTCTGGCTAACTTTCCCAGTAAATCTTGAATGATTACTGTTAAAGCTTGTATGGGGAAACTAAACACTGTAAGGCCATTATGGCCTCCTGCCAAGAGAAGCTAGAATATAATTTGCATGTGTGGATGGACAAATTACTGTGGCAAACAATGAATGCAACAAAGCCATATATCATCCAGGTGCCCCCCTCAACTCTGGAGTCAGTGATTGCCCCTAAATCAATTCGTAATGGAGTGCCTAATCTAAGAGGTGGAACAGGATAAAACACAGTTGTAAAAATGAAATTTGATGCAATATGTCTAAATCTTATCTTTGGCTGAAGACTTGTGGACCAGAAATGCAAATCATGAATTATAAAGTTAGTACCAGGACAAAATGACTAGTTGCCAGGTTAATCAGGAGGAGGGAGGTTTTCTCAACTGCAATTTGAACATGCAGGCAACACCCATTCACCTTTCACATTGCCCATCAGAAATTATTAGCAATAAGATTACAAATATTTTTTCTTTGCCTTCTTTCCTTCCTTCTTTCGCCATCTTTCTTTTTCTTCCTTCCTTTCTTTTTCCTTTCTTTCTTTCTTTCTTTCTTTCTTTCTTTCTTTCTTTCTTTCTTTCTTTCTTTCTTTCTTTCTTTCTTTCTTTCTTTCTTTCTTTCTTTCTTCCTTTCTTCCTTCCTTTCTTCCTTCCTTCCTTCCTTCCTTCCTTCCTTCCTTCCTTCCTTCCTTCCTTCCTTCCTTTCTTTCTTTCTCTCTTTCTTTCTTTCTTTCTTTCTTTCTCAGGTCAGTAGATTGGCAAATATTAAAATTATTTTGCATGGAAAATTTCACCTATTCTCTTTCTGACCTACATAGCACAATGGGTAGGGTGCTAGGTCTGGAATCAGCAAGGCCTGAGTTCAGATTTGGTGTCAGACCCTTACTAGCTATGTGGTTCTGATCAAGTCACTTAGTATGTGTCTGCCTCAGGTTACTTAAATGTAAAATGAGGGTAATAATAGCACTTGCCTCTCAGAGTTGTGAGAATTAAATAAGGAATATTTGTAACCACTTAGCACAATGACTGGCAAATAGTATGCATACTAAATGCATGTTTCTTTCCCTTTCCTTTCACTGCTCTCACCCTACTAGGCCAGTTAATCCTTTCTTAGGCAGACTAGTGGTACCTGCCTCCTGGAGACTCACTACATCCGTTGCCAACTTAGGAAAGATATCCAGTCAAATTTAGTCCTACTGTAGTTCAAAGCTCCCAAGTTCAAGAAATCTTCTAGTTTCAGTCTATCCAAAAACAGAAGTTGTGGGTTTGTACCACCATTGCAGGATTTTAAATAAATATATTCTCAAGAGTTCACCAATATTACCTTTGAATGACTTCACTGGAACATGGCATCACTTATGACAGCATTATTCATGAGCCAAATGATTCCTGACTCAAAGAGACATTAACAGTGGGGCAGAAGGAAGCAGAAATGACAGCAACCCTTCTTCTGGTCCAGGAGGCATAATTTGTTAATTGCCTTTCCTTGGAGATATGAGGAAAAAGAATGAGTCACCTGTAGCCTAGGGTACCGGTACAATGAGGTACAGGCTTAAATGATGTGACCTACAGAATTACAGTCAGTACTTCTAAGTTCAGAGCCTAAACTGAATATGTTGGGGAAGTGGGTGGACCTGAAACATTATCATTTTTCTGGCCTCACTCATCACCATTATCTCAACAACAAGTCTTTGACCTAACTTCGTGCTGCAAATAAGGCAGAAAGGTGACTTCTAACAAGAATGAGAAAAGTCTGAAACCAATAAGAAAAAGTGAGTGCCTAATATGAATGACTGAGCTCACATTAAGTGTCCATATCTTTGTAATATTATTCTTACAGTTTGTCAAGTAGACTCTACATTGTTCACCAGACTTGTAATCAAAAGATACATTCTGGTTCTTTTTGAATGTATAGTCAATTGTAACTAATTTCCACATTGGTCATCCAAAAAGAATTTGTTTCCTTTTGCATTCCAAGTCCCTCACTTCCCCATGAGGAGACTGATAGAATGTTTTTTCATTAGTCCCCTAGAATTCTGGTTGGTCATTATGCTAATATAATTTCAGTTCAATAGTATTCCATCATGTTTATATAGCATAACTTATTCATTCATTTCCCAATTTGCAGGCACTCCCTCAGATTTCCTTCCTTTTACACATCAAAAAAGCTATAAATATGTTTACCTGTCCTTAGAGTTTGTTTTGCTTAGGATGAATACAGGAGGAAAGGACCACAAAAAACTGTCTACCACACCTAACCTAATCCTGGTCTACTTACTTCAGCAGGTGGGGAGTCAAAACACACACACAAAATGTACAATAACTTTTGCAAAGATGATTATATTCACTATTGGTACATAGAATGTGCCCATGTTTATGGATAAGATGAAATTTAGTAGGTCTGAAAGATGAACAGCCTTTGTTGTGAGATAACTCAGCAGGTATTACATCGGAATAACAACTTTGAGTGAAACAAGGCTGACAAATGAAGGCCAACTCAATGAAATCAGAGTTGGATTAATGTGTTTTTTTTTTTTCTGGAATGGTCACCATGAGGCAGAACACTGTGAATCTGGTGTAGGTTTTGAAACTAAATCTAGCCTAATCAACAAGCTTATATACCTCCCAAAAGAAGTAAATGACAGGATCATGACACCACAATTGCCACTTGCAGGAAAGTGCCACACCAACATCGTCAATATGTAAGCTTCTACAGTGGTGAGCCCTGAAGAAGTCAAAGACAAATATTATGAAGACTAGAGACCTTCATCACCAGTGAATTGAAAGAAGATAAGCTTATAATGCTGGGCTCCTTTAATGACAAACTAGTCACAGACTATCAGATATTGCAGAAAGTCCTTGGGAAGAATGGAGTCTGAAATAGCAATAGCAATGTTCACTTACTACCTAAGTAGTAAGTGTATCTCATCACCTTCTCATCACCAACATTGTCTCCCATAAATGCAATAAAATTTTATGGCTGCACCCTCACAACAAGCATTGTAATTTAATATATTATGTCATTGTAAAGAGAAGAGACAAGATGTGAGAGAAGAAAATAATGTATGGTGTAGAATGCTGGAGAGATCATAGACTTATTCTCTCCAAACTAAACATTCATATTCAATAAGAGTGCCCCAAGGCAAAATGACTACCAGAAGACTTAATGTCAATGAACATTTCATTGTTAACTTGGTGGTAAAGCTGGGCCAATACATGGTTGGCAAGAGTGGAGCAGAAAAGGAGTGGTCAACTTTCAGAGATCTGGTGTACACCACTGTATTTACTCACCTAGGCTGGAACACTCACAAACATCAGGATTGATTTTATGGAAATGATGGGAAAATTCAGAAGTTACTAAATGAAAAACATGAACTCTATAGGGTTTACTAGCAGGATAGGTCATCCATCTCTAAGAAGAAAGCATTTAACTCCATCAAATGCAAAGTGCAAATGAAGCTTAGAGAGATGCAGGATTCTTGGCTCAGTAATAAAGCAGATCAAATACAATTTTATGCTGATAGTAACAATCTAAAGTACTTTTATGATGTCCTAAAGATTATTTATGGTCCAAAGAAGTTCGATGTATTAAATTACTCAGCACCAATGAAGGCCATCGTGTTCTCAACAGGCCCCCAATGGCCAGTGCTAAAGCCATTGACAGTATACCTCAGGTTGAAGTCAGTTCCTCTCATGAGGCAAAGCTCCTGGTGCTTATTATATTCCAGTTGAGATTTACAAGACAGGGAGTCCACTGCTCATATAAAAACTGACTGAAATCTTCCAGGTTATATGGCAAGAAGAAATTATCCCCCAGGACTTCAAGGATGTCTCCATTGTCCATCTTCATAAAGGAAAAGGAAATGGGCTGTCCCATGACAATAAATGTGGGCGTGCTCTCTCTCTCTCTCTCTCTCTCTCTCTTTCTCTCTTTCTCTCTCTCTCTCACTTGTGAACAAGATTCTTGCCAGCATCCTCCTATACATGACTCAGTATCTGATTTATTTTCAATATCTAATTTATTTTATTAAAGTATCTTATTTATTTTCAATATCTAAGTTATAATTTTTAATAGTTCACCACATCTGGGCTTCCACCTTTCACAGAGTTTAAGTTACTGGCTTTTCACTTCTCAATGTGTGTTATGACTTTTCCCCAAATGAGACCCCACAGGCTGCCTACCAAACTCAGTGTCTTCAGAGCCATTATGTTGACCCCATTGCTGTATGCCTGTGAAACAAACACCATGCCAGGAAATTGAATTGCTTCTAAATTGTCTTAGGAAGACTCTGAAGATCACCTGGAAACTTAAGGTACCAGATACCAGATGCTGATGTTCTTTCTTGAGCTGAACTGCCAAACATTTGCCAAAATTCTACTGAAGAGAATGGAATTCCAGTGGACTGACCATGTTGTTCAAATGCTAATGTACAACTGCTTTAAAGACTATTTTATGTAGAACTCACATGAGGCAATCAGTCACAAAGAAGTTAGAAGAAGTTACATAAGGACACTCTCAAGGTCTTTCTGAAGAACTCTGGAATCAATTAGGAGACATGGGAGACACTGGTATGGAACCATCTAGCGTTATGTGTCTGCATCAAAAAAGGCACTGCCGGATGAGCAAAGCAGAATAGTTCAAGGGACATGAGATACATACATTTAGAATCATCTTCACTCCAATGTTTTGTATGGACTATTTGTGTTCTACCTGTGGTAAAACTTGTATCAGTCTGATCAGCCCACAGTTGGACACACTGTACCTTGACCATGACATAATCTTGTCATTTTGGACCTCTTTGAGTATGAAGGACAACAATCACCCTGTTGAGTCACTCTTCAAACCCAGATTCTTTAACTTTAACAGCTAAATGCCATAATGGATAGAATTCTGGCAACTGGAATTAGGAAAACCTGAGTTCAAGTTCAGCCTCAGACTCTTACCTGCTTGGAAAGTCAATTAATCCTTGCCTGTCTCAGTTTCCTTATCTTTAAAATAAGGATAATGTCTTCCTAGGGTTGTTGTGAGGACAAACTATGATAACATTCAAAAAGTACATTGTAAACTTGAAAGTGTTTTACAAATGCCAGCTACTATTATTATTCAATCCTTTCCTCTTTCTACTCTACCTTCCTACCTTTTACTAAAGATCTGTTTTCTTTGCCTTTAAATGTGTTGATTTGTATGATAAGATGCATGCATTCTGAGATGGTAACATACTGACAAAAAGAGATAAATGATTTCAAGTCAATGGAGTGACAAATGATAAAGATGGGCACCTTTCCCTTCTCGGTGATATTCCATTCCTATTTACTTCATTTAACAATTCAATGTTTCATATAATATAGAGATTATTAACCCCACAGAAGCAAAAATGGATGTTAACTGATTTTAAAATTGAAATGGGAATCAGGGATCTATAATTATGGTTATAACCAGAAGATTTCTGGAGAACTTATCTCTTATCTTTCACGCTCTTACAAAACAAACACTCAATGAGATCATATCAACAGAAATTGTTAGAGTGGAGAGGGACCTAAAGTATCAATAGTGATTCTTACATTTCATGGAGAGGGAAAATAAAGATGAGAGAAAAGATGCAAATATGAAGTGAAATATTTACATATAATCCGAGGAAGAAGATGGTGTGACAGGTCCTTCTATGATCTCAACATACTTCCTCCTCCAGTCTTACAGGTGTATAGCTTGAGAGGAACCTTGTCTTACATACACCTGATCTATAGTCATTCAGCTTCTGTGAGAAAATCTCCAGCAGCAGTGAACTTCTTCCATCATAAAATAGCCCATTCCATTTTGAGACAATTGTGATAGTTAAGAAATTTCTTTTTTGTTGCATTAACTTTAAATTCTTTTGAATAATTCCAGGTTCTTGTCATTCTACTAATACTGCCTTCTGGTATCAAATATGTAATACATTACATTAAAAAATGTAATACCCTTTTCAAGTGACAATCTTAAAATAATTTTAGACAACTGTCACTCACCAAGCTTTTATCCCATATCCTTTTCTCTATTGGGTCACAATTTCCAAATCTTTCAAACAGATTTTCATAAAACATGATCCTGAGACCCTTCTTGATCTTTGTTGTTCCTCCCTAGATACCCTCTAACTTGTCATTGTCATTTCTTAAATGAGGCACCCAGAACTAAATACATCTCTTGCTTCAAGCATGGTTATGACATTTGATTTGACTTCAGATATTGCAAGCTATCATTCAGTTTTTCCATATATATTCAAAAACCAAAATAGAACTCTGAGGATATTGAAATAGATATGACCTCCAGTGAAGCATATGACAACCCACCCCATCTACATAGATAGTGCCTTTTCCCATGTTCTCTCACATCCTTGAAAATCAAAGTTGATACATGTATTCAGGTGGGTTAACATCAGTGAATTTAAATAATTCCCTTTTCCTACTCATTCCCTCTGTATCTACCTTCATGCAAGTACATAGTTATTCATATATTTTTCTCCCCTATTAGAAAAATGTGTGCTTCTTGAGAGTTGGAAACTTCTTTCTTTCCTTCTTTCTTTCTTTCTCTTCCTCCTTTGTTTCTTTATGTCCTTTCTTTCCTCCTTTTTTTCTTCCCTTAGCATTTAGTACAGTGCTGGCTGATAGTAAGCACTTAAAAATGTCGATTCACTGATTCGTTAGAATTTTTAAAATTTACTCTTGCGTTCTCAATTTATTTCTTGAGATCTTCCTACTCTTCCTGGGATGACTTCCCCTATAGAATTTGAGGATCTTGGATCTTGCTTATTTTTCCTTTTAGTTCTTTGAAATCTGCTTTCCACCAAATAAGATACATGCATGACTATACTTGGCTTTTCAGGTTTCATCTCTTCTATAAAAAAAAATCTAAGGAGGCATTGTAATTTTTTCCAAAGATCCTGATTATTTCTTCCCCTGAAAGGGATTGGTCAGAATTATTTCCAGAATAATATGCTCCCTTTTGATTCTGTCATTTTTTAAAGGGTAAAATTATCACAAAGAATTAATTGGATAGAAGAGAGATCAGAACATTTACAAGGTTATTGAAATAATCTGTGCAAGAGTTGATGTTTGCTAAGTTTAGAAAAACAAGAAAAAATAACATTAAAATTAAGGTAGGGAGAAAGGTAAGCAGAACAAGAAATACACAACAAAATCTGGCTACAATGAAAATGAAAATTGTTTGCATGAATGAAGAACTCAAATGGGCAAAAGAACAGAAGGGGGCACAAGGTGATTGATAAATTGTGGTAGGTATTTGTATAAGTGAATTGATTTAAAAAATAATCATTTTAAAATTTATCTTTAGATTTTTTAAAATTAAATTTACTATTACTTACTTTCTTTAAAGGACATCAGAAGTAAAACACAAAAGTTTATAAAAGCCCATGTGGAATTCTAGTCTTTTGAGTGAGCATGGGCACCAAGCCCATACATATCTCAGTCAATGAATACACATTTAATCACCTACTGTATCCCATGCACTGTACTAAACACTGGGGATACAAAAAGGGGTGAAAGAAAAACCTTGTTCTCAAGGATTTCACAATATAATGGTGAAAACAATAAGCAACTGGATATGTAAAAACAATCTATATATGAGAGGAGTAAGAAATAATACAAAAAAGTAGAGAAGGCACTAGCATTAAGAGAGGTTAGAAAAGCCTTCCTGTAGAAGATGAGATCTTAGTTGGAACTTAAGGCATTAGGTGGAAATGAGGAGGAAGAGCATTCAAGGTATGGTGGACAGTGTAAAAGCAAGCACCCCAACATACACAGGAGGGCCTGATGTACAGGTTCTTTGATCTGCTTTTCTAAAAGGAAAGCAACTTTTGAGGGGTCAAAAGCCACTTTAATCAAGCACATGTATCATTCAACTACTTAAGGGGAAAAATTAGCACCCTGAACTTCAGAGAAAATATAGAGAAATCAAAAATCAACAGACATGATTTCCAACTGTCTGATATAAGCAATACATATATCATAGATCAATAGACAGATCCAACTGTCTGACCATTATGTACATACATAGTTACCAGAGGGAGATGTACCATCTGAGTTTTCAAAGCCTGGGGGCTCCTTAGCAGCTGCCCAGAGTCTCCTCTGGTCAAACAAACACTTCCAATCCCTAAGCCCAAAGTAAAGCCTCACCTCAGAGTCTTTATACACTTTTTTAGAGTCAGAGGGCATCATAATTCTTGAGAACCAGTGCCTCATTAACGAAAGGTGTGGGCCTTCCTACAAATCTTCCCAGGCCCATTAATGGGTGGGGAAGATTTTCTTTAATCATACTGTTCAATCAGAGACACTTGATTGTACTAAAGCAAAAAATGCATTATCAATACAGACAGCCAGATAAAATATATAGAGAACTAAGAGTGCCTTCTTCATGGAATGCCAGTCCAGCATTGCCACTGTATTGATGAATTCATGGAGGAAAAGAAGAATGAAAGGATATGAGGGAGATATCTGGAAGAAAGGGGTTCTGCCAAATATTCTCCATCCTCTTTCAGAGGGAAAAAAATTGTCCTCCCCACTCTCACCATGCCAGTCCAAGTTTCCATCTAACTTTGTTTAATATATGCTGCAAAGGTTATAAAATGTGCATACAGTTTAATTCAGAAATACCGCTATTAAATCTGTATCCCAAAGAGAAAAAGTAAAAAAGAAAGGGATTTATATGTACAAAACATTTATAGACGCCTTTTCCATTGTGGAAAAGAAATGAAAATTAAAGTGATGTCCATCAATTGCAGAATAGATGAACTAGTCATAGTATATGATTTTGATGTAATGCTATTGTACTATAAGAAATGATCAATTGGATAGTTTCATTAAAAAAAGAAAAAACCTGTGAAAGTGTATATGAACTGATGCAAAGTGAAATGAGCAGAACCAGGAAAATATTGTGCACAGTAACAGCAATATTGTAATGATGATCAGCTGTGAAAGACATAGAAACCCTGATCAATATATGATATAAGACAATTCCAAAACAGTCATGTTGAAAAACAATTATCCACCTCCAGAGAGAGAACTGCTAAACTCAAGTGCAAATTGAAGTATTGTTTTTACTTTATTTTTTCTCATTTTTTTTGCAACATGGCTAATATGGAAATATGTTTTGTATGACTTAATATGTATTATATAATATCATATTGCTTGCCTTCTCAATGGGTAGGGGAAGGGTTGGAAGGGAGAGAATTTGGAACTCAAAATTTATTGCAGGGATGCTTGTCAATTGCAGAATGGCTGAACAAGTTGTAGTATATAATCATAATGGAATACTACTGTGCTATAAGAATGGATGAACTTTACGATTTAGAAAAGTATGAATAGACTTGCATGAAATAATGAAGAGTGAGAACCAAGGGAATGTTGTATGCAGCCACAACAATATTATTTTAAGAACAACTCTGAGTGACTGAGTAACGTTGACTACTATAAATACTCAAATTAACTACAGAGGACCTATAAAGGAAGACACTATGGATCCAGAGAAAGAACTGGTAAATAAAAATATGTACAGACTTATTTTATGTTTATATGTGTGCATATATATGCATATACATGTGTATGTACGTATGACATATGTACACACATAGTTTGTCTAATGGTCTACTTGTCTAAAGCTATCTTTAAAAGAGGAGGAAGGAAAGAAAAGAGGAAACACAGAAAGTTACATGTTAACTTTCCTATATATTTTAAAGAACTTGTAATTTGCATATAATAAATTTGCAGTTTTATGTACATCATCTTTTTTCTATTCTACTATGTTATGGGAATGCTTGTTTTATTTCTTAAGTTCAGAATAAAATAAATTAAGCACCTTTCTAAAAATTAATGTTGAAAAGCACTTTTAAATAAAGCCTTTAAATGGAGAGTTCAAAAAAAAATGAATGGAATATATTTCCTCAAGGGTACTTCCTTGTGTGTATATTATAGAGTTGAGGGTTTCCCCAGGTTTTCATAGGATCAAAGTATTAAAAACTTAGAACTAGAACACACTTCAGAACCCAGCTCCTTATTTTATTGGTGAAGAAATTGGGGTCTAGGTCAAGTAGATGACTTGCTCTTGGTGATATAGATGATAATCTTTGTTGGTCTTCTCTCATTGGTTTATTCTCCCATCTATCCAAACATCATCTTAGATGGAGATGAAGATCTTAGAGGGAATGAGGCCATAACTTGAGTTATCTCTTTTCTGTATCTGGAAGACGCTCTTCTCTTACAAGGACTGTTTGAAATTTCGATGTATCTTGCTGACACATTATATCTTTTCCCTGAATACTTTGTGGCCATCATGTTTAACACAGGTGAGTAGGAATAAGTTGTGCTGTGTAATAACTAAAATTAGCACAATTCCACTATTCTTAATTATTTCAAGCTACATAAAAATATATTAAACACTATTCCTTCCCATCACCACTCATCCCATGGTATGAGATAAACGAAAAAAAGAACTTTTCCCCTCAGTAATGTTTTGAATCTCTCATATTCTTAAAGCAGAAAATGTGTGTCTTGAGCTCTTCAGTTACCATAGTGACAGGTCCATTTGTTTTTCCCACAGTCTTCTGCAAGTATCACACATTGAAAGTTTTATCTGTAAGGAAGCTTTTCATAAACTCATGTGCACTAAGAAATGAGTCATTAGGACATCAAGCTGGTTTTCCGGAAACTACTTTAACAACTGCCCCTGTCTCTCTTAAATGCTAAAGGGATGATTCTTTGACAAAAAATAATCCTGTTTAATTCTGTCACTGACTTCTTTTGCTTTTATATGTTCCCTGAGTGGTTTCATATACGTCTCTGGTCTTGGTGGCCATCATTTTTCTACAGAGAGATTTAATGGACTTCAAGTCAGGAAGACCTAGCTTCAACTTTACTCTCTGAGTTTTATTGTGGGTATAACTATCAACAAGTTTCATGTGGTCAAATTAACACTTTTCAAATGATCCTCAGTATTGTTATCTGTAAAATGGAGATTTTTAAGACCTGTAGAATCTATCTTATGGGATGCTCAATTAAAAAATGTTCTTTGAAAGTATGTAAACCCTGGGATTAATAATAATAATAATAATTTGACCTATTGTATTATTATATTATGCATAAGCTATGAAATGCAACAATGTAAAGAACCATAATTCATTGCTTTTATTAAATTACAAAAAATATAATTAATATTTTGCCTGCTTTTGAAATAGTACATAAACCATAAGGTATTCCCAACACTGAGCATAGTGCCTAGTATATAGCAGATAGTTAACACAGATTTATTGACTAAAAGAATAATAGTAGGATCAAAACTCCCAGGACTCTTTCCATCTGACTTTCATTGAAAATATGAAAACAAGGCTAATGACAATAATAATTATATAATGGTAATAACAATAATAATCATTCATTTATGGAAACAGAGAAAACTATAGGTATCTTCAGGGTTCTGTCTTGGGTCTTATCTTTTCCTTCTATACCGCTTCAGTTGGTGGTCTCATCAGCTGCTATGGATTTAATCACCACATCCCTTCTGATAATTCCCACATCAGCTCTCCTATCCCAAAGTATTTGGTGACCTCCAATGCCACATCTCCACCTGCCTTTCAGACATGTCAAACTAGATGTCCAATAGACATATTAAACTCAACATGTCCAGAATAGAACTCATTCACTTTCCCCCTTAACCTCTGCCTTTCTACCGGCCCTGTTACTGTAAGGGGAAACACCACCTTCCCATTTCCTTAGGATTACAACCTAGAAGTCATCTTGGATTCCTCACTATCTATTAACCCCTCGCATATCAAACTTTTTCAAGGACTGTCAATTTCATTTTTGGAATATTTCTTAAACATTCTCCCCTATTTCTTCTAACACTGTCACCACTCTAGTGCAGACCTTCTTCATGTCATGACTTGATTACTGCAATAGCCTGATGGTGGGTCTGCCTGCTTCAAGTCTCACCCCATTCCAATCCATCCTTCATTTAATCACTAAAGTGGTTTTCCTAAAGTACAAATCTGATCATGTCCCCTCTATATTTCCCCCACTCAATAAACTCCAGTGGCTTCTTATTTCCTCCAGAGCAAATACAAAATGTTTTGTTTGAGTAGTAAACTCCTTGAAGTCAGGGACTGTCAAGTGCCTGCTGCTGCTATGTGGCACATAGCAGATGTTCAATAAATATTAATTGATTGATTAATCATGGTATATGTCATTGCCACAGGAAATTGCAAGGTTGTGCCTAAGGAAATTGGACTTATTGATTGCTACATATTATATAAAGAAATGGTAAAAACTTTACAAACATATCATGCTAGGTTGCAAAAAATTAATCACTTGCTGAATTACTGAAAGACACAATCAAATAGCCAAAATAATACATTAGAACCTTCATGAATTAAAAGATCACAAAGACTCACATTATTAATCCCTCTCAATTTTTTTTTTTGAGAATGCAACACATAAACTGGAGAAGAATCAGAACTATATCAATATGACCATTTCTCTATAATCATCAAGCAATGTTCTCATGCTCCATGACCATCAGTCTTCTTGTCCAATGGCAGATTGGATCATCATAACCTCCTCTTTGAAAGTGAAGATCCTCCCTTTGAGCCACTCATTAAATACTACTTTTAAATAGTATTTAATGACCCTTTAAAAATTCAAATGTGATGAAGAATATTGATTACCTTTAATCATCAGAAATCTTCTCACTGATCTGATAATATCCTGTTCTTTTTCTGTTTCTTCCTTATAATTGATGCAATGCAACCTCCACGTGTTGTATGAACAATATGTCAAGTTACAAAGTGAATTTTCACCTTCAGAGGTTTCAACTCACTTAGCAAAATGACAATAAGAAATTTTCACTGAATTAACTTAGGTGTCATCAGCAATAGCAACTATACATTATATTGCAAGGCAAAGGGAGGAGGTGTGGTCTTGGGTCCTGGAAATCTGGAGACCTGCTTCAAAGTCTGTGTCTCTCAGTTTGTAAGGGAGCTATATGAATCAATTCAAAGATGCCTTTAAGCAAATTCTGAGTCTACAGCAATTCCCTGGGATTTCCTTTTCTCTTACCATCCTTTTCTAGACTTAAAACCAGGCCAAATTACATGCCAGATCTGTCAAAGCTTTGTCATCAGAGTCCCTGGTGCCACCACAGGGATTATTTTCAGAACCAGGGCTCTCAATCATTTTGGAAACTACACAGACAGAGCACACCTGCCTCTGGAATTTGACTCTCAAATTCCATAGGGAGAGACTTAATTCCCAATACTGGACTCATTGGTCCAGAATTCCATACCTTAGATCACTCACATACGTCCTAACTATGACAAATATCCAAGGAACAACTTTTCCTCTATGCTTCTTGGATGTCTGAACCTGAGCACAACCAGAGAAACTTGAAAGTTAGCACACAGTTCTGCTGTCAGACATGCTTCCTAAGTCACAGATAGCACTGGCAAATATCCCCACTCACATATCATACCAAAGTCACATTCACTATCCATATTCCACACAATTGCAAAACTCCACATACTCACATTGAACAACTTCTAAATATCTCAAATCCTCCTTTTACAACTTTTCCCAAACGCAACAAATATCAGCAGCTTAGACCCATCTTGATGTCTCTGATTCCTGCAACTAAAACTCATTAAGCCTTGGGGAGCAGGAAATCTACATAACACAACCTACAGTGACCCTTCTAAAATGTTACCCAATATGACCAAAGGCAAATCATCTTTCTTGTTCGTATAACAAACATGTTTGAGTAGAGTAGAGGGTTTTAGCCTTTATTATGTCACAGATCCCTTAGACAATCTGGTGAAGTCTGTGGGCCCCTTCTAAGAATAATGATTTTAATTTCATAAAATCTAGAGAGTTAAAAATGAAACCAATTATATTGAAATATCCGTCTGTCACCAACCACCTATCTATCATCTCTGTCTATCTATCTATCTTTAATACATGAGCTCTTAGGTGTCTTTTAAATTTAAAAAAAAAAAATATTCTCCAATGGAAGGTATTGACCTTGTTTTTATGTAACCTTTTTCATTAAAAGAAGTAAATCCGTGGATGACTCCTTTGAAGAAATCACCCATGAATTTAAACGTCTGGCAGCAAATTTATAGAACTGAGGGTAGATATGGCACAGCCAGAGCATTTGCAGCTGGTACTGGATAGCACTGACATGAATGCCTGGATAATAGATGGAATTTTTCAAAATGAAGATGTCAGCTTAGGGAAAGGATGATGGAAATGATTGCTGTGAATATGCAGCTACTGGAATGTACCGCACTTGTGTTCTTTACTATTTTTTTCTTGTTTGGTACCACACTTTATGTCTTTGTGGATGTCTTTCTTCATGCACGTAGTTAGAGTTAAGCTGTCAGAATTGTCAGATTGTGGAAGGAGTGCAGTGTAAGGCTTTTTAGTACTCGATGAAGCATGAATCCAAATTATGCAACATGAATAAATCCTTTCTGGGCATATGTAAATAAATGCATAAAATGGCTTTCATACTAAATTCACTTGTTCCTAATAATATTTGTTTGCATAGGAGATAATAAAGTTTAACAATTTCTAACCTCATAAATGAGGATAATCCCTAGGAGCTGGTATTAATATGAAATATTTTAGAAAGTAGTTGTCTCAGTTTCTAAGAAAAAATATCTTACCCTGTTTTTCTCATGAAAATATTTTATGAATTCTATGGCCCTTTTAGAGTAGGTTAATGTCACTTTAAGCATTGGAAAGAGACTTTTTTAGGGACTTATCTATTTTGGGCAAATTTTTGTGTCCATTATAATTCACTGGGGTCTTTCGTCTAGAGTATCAAGTGAAATATTGAGAAAAAGTCTAAATGAAGGGGCCATGGGGACCAGAGCTCAAATGGAATTGTAAAACTGAAGTAATCAAACCTCATGTGTGAGGGGCGCTCTGGACCTGGGCCCCCCTGAGAGGATAGGAGACGCCCAAGGGTCTGGACCTGCTGACGTGGCTTTGCCACGGTGGCACTGCTGACGCGGCATTGCCACCTCAGCACTGGGGCGGCTCTATGCTGGGCTGGGCTCCGCCCTCAGGGAGGAACTGGGGAGGGGCTTACCCGGAATAGGAGGGCGAGTTCTGGGGGATATAAGGCACAACACGGAAGGGGACGGGGGGACTTCTGGCTGACTATCATGTAATAAAGGTGCTCTTATCCACCTCCGGAGTTCTGCCTGGTAATTTCTCCCCCTGATCCCCAAGGGGGGAGCCAGAGACGTCTGAAGACCCCTGGGCAGGGTGAGTTGATGCGGTGATCAGGGTTCCGCCCCTGACACTCATGGATATAGATTTTCTTAAAAAAGTAAATCAATAAAACAGACTAGATAAACAAGAACTAATAAATCAAAAATAGTAACCCCAGTTGGCAGTAATGATATTTAGACTAAGACCTCACACCAAAACAAGCTCAAAATGGATACACAACTTGGGTGTAAAAGGTTAAACCATGCACACACACACACACACACACACACACACACACACACACACTATGAAAAACCCATTTTTTTTTGCAACATAACACAATAGTCTCTTTCAAAGAAGAGAGAATGATAAGGAGCCAAATTCACTCTAGGTACCTGAGACCCAGGAACCTTTTGGAGCTCCTAATACACACGAAGGTCAGTGAGGTTTGTCAGACACTGATGACAATTTCAGCTTTCACAGACTAATAATAGTGTTGCCTGTAGGTATATAAAAACAGATTTTAAAAAGAGCTTCTAAAGGAGAACATCTCCAGCTTTACCTAAATCTTTTATTCTTGACCTCAGGTGGATTGCATGGCCATCAAGGGCAGGCACCATGAGGAGCACTGTATAATTACTATTTCATTTTATCCTCACCATAACCTGGAAAATAGACACTTTGATTATCTCCATTGTACAGAGTCCTCCTAACTCCTAGGTTTTGTGTTCTTTACTATTCTTCCTCACTGCCTTGCTTCATGCCTCCGCTTTCTCAGTTCCTCCAGTCACTGACTTTCTTATTTCTTACTGTAGATCCCGAGTTGATCTTTCCTCTGACTCCATTTGGCATTCAGGAACTAGTTCCACAATTCTGTCCATTGTCTGTATCCACGTCTGGTTCCATCCATCTTCAGGAGAAAATGTTGTTAAATATACTGGACTTCAGAGAGCATTGTTTATTCTCACTGATGAAGAAGAAGAGAAGAGAGGAGAGGGGAAAAGGAAGGAGAAATGAAACGTGGAAACATTTTAATCCATTAAAGCAGCTGGAAAAATGAGAGAACATACATTGTCCTATTGTACAAATGAGGAAATAAAAGCAAACAGCCTTAAGTGACTTGGCTAGGGTCACACCATTATCAATTATAAATGCCTGGGTTTGAATTTTGGTAGTTTTTTTTTCTAATTCTGGTATTCTTTACTCCAGGTCTAGTACTCTATCCACTGCACTACCCTTATTCCACATAGCACCCTTGTATGTCTGTGGGATTTGGTCCCTGAAATAGTTTCAGAGGATACCAAATAGCACTAGGAAATTTGAATGGAATTTTGTATCCTCATATAAGAATTGACTGGAGTCAGGGACATCGCTTCTTATCTGGGCTATTGCAATAGCCTCCAAATTGGTTGACATTACTTTCAGGTTTACCTCTCTAATAATCATCCTCCATCTAGTTACCAAATTTATATTTTTAAACCACCACCATTAACAATAGCAGCTACAAAACCAGATCTGCTCTACCTTCTCTTCTTATTTTGTACTACTCCTCCCCATGAACTCTCTCCTCTCCTTCAGTCAAATTATCACACTAGATATTCTACGGATAAAGTATTAGATTCTTTGCATCTGGATACTGGGGCAGACCATGTCTGAGATTCATGTCCTTCTTACTTCTACCCTAATAGAAATTCCATCTTCCTCCAACACAGAAAGCCAGTGCCACCTCTTACACAAGGCCCACCACTTGGAAGCCCATTCTGCATCTTGAAATTACTTACTACACACTTAGTTTTTACTTAATTGTGTCTCTGTCATATTACTCTGCTAGAATGTAGGCTGCTTGAGGGCAGGGTCTAATTCACTTTTCTCTGTCTGTTTCCAGGGTTTAACTCACACCTCAAATATAATAGATACCTGTTTATTGAATTAAATTGAATAACAAGAGAAGGGAGCCAGACAAATGAGAGGCATTACCTAAGAGGGACTTTTGTATTTAGCTATTATTTTTTAAAGTAAACTTGTAATAGATTTTTCTTCCTTTTATATTAATTTTTTTTCTCTGGTGTGAAGGTACCTGACTTCTCATACAAGAATAACCCAGATAGAAGAAAGGGTTCCAGGAGTATTGTGAAGTACCCATCTGTCAGTGACCTTGAAAATCAAAGAACCACCCCCTAATATTGTCTCTTTTTTTTCTCTCAAGCTCATAGAATTGTACAAAGTTGGAAGGACTTCATACCATTTAGTTTAATATCTTAATTTTACATATAAAGAAGCTGAGGTTCATGAAGTTTAAATGACTTGCCCAAGAAAATACATTTAGTAATTATAGGGAAGAAGTAGGAGACCTTAGATCAGAGACTTTTAATCCACTTGAAGAAATGTTAACATTTTCAGACTTGGACTGGCACCATTTTGGGGTGAATTATGGGAGAAGTAATAGACAATAAGATATAAAATATATCTCTTTCATATATGTAGTCCACTTTTAGATTAACAAATGGTAAAGACTCTAAGATGAGAAATAAAAAAGGGATTTACCCCTGGGCAAAGATACCGTCAGTAATAGTTTTATTTTTATTTTTGCTTTTTTTCAGGAGAATGAATGCTCATTGGGAGTGCCTAGACAGTCAGTTTTTAGGAGAATTTGGAGATTGCAGTCAAGTCAAGAGGGCTATGGGATTTTTCTCCTTCCTCCTCAATTCCCACCCTCCACTGCCCACCCCATTGAGAAGAGTGTCTTAGAAGCGAATAGTCATGGGAAATGTGATTGCAAGCAGCCTGAGGGGAGAATCTGAGACTATGGTTCTGCCAATTGCAAAGTGTGGAATTGAGAAAGAGAATATAACAATGAGTCTAGTCAAGTTGAGCTACCTAAGCATCAAAGCCATGTACCCCAGTCTAAGAGCAGCTTGAGGACACTCTGAGAAGACATAGAGGAACTATCAATATTGGAGGTGTAAAATCCATATGTGTTCCCTACCTGTGCACCTCTCTACGTGTGTCCACTTTCCCAATGGCATTGCATGTATTGCACATCTCAGCCTATGGGTGATATTTTACTGGACCTATTCCTACAATGACATTCCAATGAATGACCACCTTGAACTACTTCTGTTGTTTAGCTGACTGTTGAAAAATAGATGCATCAGTGATTTTTTTTTTGTGAGCTCTACGTTTAGGACTTTGGAGCTATAAATTAATTTGAACCTAGGGTAGCTGTCCTTAAACTATGAGTGGGAAATAAGGAGATAACCCCTCGAACTTCACATAACCCTCAGATGGAGCTTGAGACCACATCTCTAACTCTAGAGCCAGTGCTCTTTCTACTGTACCATGACATTTCCATCAACTTGCAGCATAGCCTGACACATGATCACATGATACCAAATTTCCCCAAGGGTGATGTGATGATGTGATGATGTGATGATGCTCTCTCTCATCTCCTTTCTTCTCGTTGTCTCCCTCTGTATCAGTTTCTGTGTCTAATTGCTCTCAATCGCCAAACATTTATTTAGTTCTGACTATGTTTTATCCACTGTGTTATGTGACATATATTTGTATGTAGTCTATATGTATATACATATTTGGGTTATTCCATGTCAATAATGTTCTTGAAACATTATTTGGGAAATTGAAGTAGGTGATTTCTGAAGGCTCTCCCTCCTCTCAGAAACTCTGACTCTAGAAATCCTGTCCAAGTCCCTTTTTATGGAAAAGGAAAGAAAGTCTCAGAGAAGTAAAGTGGTTTCCTAAGGACACATAGCTATTTGTAGCAGAGTCAGTGATAAAAACAAGCACTGTTCACCCCTGGGCCAGGGTATTTTCAGCCCATCTTAGCTTTTTGTAATCCCTTTTGGTTAAAAGGATGATAAAGATCATGGTAGCTAACATTAACATAGTACTTACTTTGTACTAGGTGCTATGTTAAATGCTTCATAATCATTATTTCATTTGATTCTCACAATAACATTGGAAAGTAGGTGCTATTATTATCCCTACTTTACAGATGAGAAAACTGAGGCAGAGATTAAATAAATTGCCCAGGGCCACACAGCTGGTAACTGTCTGAGGTCAGATTTGAAGTCAGGTCACCCTGACTCCAAGGAAAATGTTATAGCCTCTGTGCCATCTAGGGACAGTGTACTGAGGAGCCACATTTTTGTTTTTAAATGTCAAATTATAATAAGAACAATGTTAAATTGGAAGGAATTTCATTCCAGAAGGTAGAAATGTAAGTCTATACTTAATGTAGAATAATTCCATTGGAAATGATGTCATATAATTTTGATTGAGTTAAACTGAATTGATTGGGATGTTGAAGTATGGAAGGAATATATTACTTTATGATAAGCATCCACTATCAACCTTCTTTGCAAGGTAACAAGAAATTGTCAAACTAAAATATATTTATTATGACAATTGGTCAACTCCCCCTCAAAGATTAATTCCAAAAGGGAGTATGTTTTTGAATAATGGTGTTTTTAAATTTATTTATTTTTAGTTTCCTTCAGTTTAATTTAGTTTTAGTTCCAAATTGTCTCCACATCTCTCCCCTCCCCCACTCCGCAACACCGTGCATTCTGATTACCCCTTCTTCCAATCTGCCCTCCCTTCTATCATCTCCCACCCCACTTATCCCCTTCTCCCCTACTTTCCTGTAGTGTAAGATAGATTTTCATTCGAAATTGAGTGTGCATGTTGTTCCTCCCTTAAGCCAAATGTGATGAGAGTAAGCTTCACTTTTTCCTTCTCACTTTTTGCCTTTTTCCTTCTACTGAAAAAGCTTTTCCTTGCCTCTTTTAGGAGAGATAATTTGTCCCATTCTATTTCTCCCCTTCTCCTCCCAATATATTCCTCTCCCTTACAATTTCTCTTTCCTGTTTACCTTTTCATACTTTTGATTCTTGTGTTTGAAAGTCAAATTTTCTATTCAGCTCTGATCTTTTCATCAGGAATGCTTGAAAGTCCTCTATTTCATTGAATGAACATTTTTTACCCTGAAGTATTATACTCAGTTTTTCTGGGTAGGTGATTCTTGGTTTTAATCCTAGTTCCTTTGACTTCTGGAATATCATATTCCAAACCCTTCTTTCCCTTAATATAGAAGCTGCTAGATCTTGTGTTTCCACAATATTTAAATTGTTTTTTTCTGGCTACTTGCAATATTTTCTTCTTGACTGGGGAACTCTGGAATTTGGCTACAATATTCCCAGGAGGTTTTCTTTTTGGCTGTCTTTCAGGAGGTGATCTCAGAATTCTTTCAATATTTATTTTACCCTGTGGTTCTAGAATATCAGGGCATTTTTCCTTGATAATTTCATGAAAGATGATGTCAAGGCTCTTTTTTTGATCGTAGCTTTTAGGTAGTCGCACAATTTTTAAATTGTCTTTCTGGATCTACTTTCCAGGTCAGTTCTTTTTCCAATGATATATTTCACATTGTCTTCTATTTTTTCATTCTTTTCATTTTGTTTTGTAATTTCTTGGTTTCTCATAAAGTCATTACCTTCCATCTGCTCCATTCTAATTTTTAAAGAACTGTTTTCTTCAGTGCACTTTTGAACCTCCTTTTCCATTTGGCTAATTCTGCTTTTTAAAGCATTCTTCTCCTCATTGACTTCTTGGACCTCTTTTGTCAATTGAGTTAGCCTATTTTTAAAGGTGTTATTTTCTTCAGCATTTTTTGGGGTCTCCTTTAGCAAGCTGTTGAGTGTTTTTCATGATTTTCTTGCATTGCTCTCATTTCTCTTCCCAATTTTTCCTCCACCTCTCTTACTTGATTTTCAAAACCCTTTTTGAGCTCTTTCATGGTCTGATACCATTGCATATTTATTTTGGAGGTTTTAAATGCAGAAGCCTTGACTTTTATGTCTTCCTCTGATGGTAAGCATTGTTCTTCCTCATTCAAAAGGATGGAAGAAAATACCTCTTCACAAAAAAAGTAACCTTCTATAGTCTAATTTTTTATTGCCTTTTTTGGGCATTTTCCCAACCTGTTATTTGACTGTTGAGTCCTTTTTCAAGAGAAAGGTATACTCTGGAGACCTGTTATTTCTCAGTCCTTCCAAGGTGACACAATCAAGAGAGAGGAGTTTACTCCTCTCCTGACCTGTGCTCTGATCTGGGAGCTACCAAAATTTTTCTGTCCAGGATCTACAAGTAGAATTCCCTTTCCAGAGCCTCCACCAGCTTCACCATGCCAGCACTCTTCCTCACCCCAGGTCTGCCACTCAGGGGTGAGACCTAGATCAGTGGCTCAATTCCCCCAGGGCCTTTAGGTGGAGCGCTTGAAAAATGGATGCTGGTGGTGCTGCTGCCACCTGAGGCTGGGACTAGAGGAGGACCCTGCTCCCTTCTCATCCAGATGAAAAAGCTTTCTCAATGACCTTTGAAGCTATCTATAGCATTTGTGGGTTGGTGGAACTGGGAACTGCACCTGCTCCATGTGATTCCATCCCCGAGGCCTGCTCCGTTCCTGTTCTAGCTGGTGCCATGCAGCAAGGCTGGGCTGTTCTCTGTAGGCTGCACTCTGCTCCATGCTCCATGCAATAGTCCTTTCCTGTCGGCCTTCCAGGCTGCCTTGGACTGGAAATCTCTTTCACTCTGTCATTTTGTGGCTTCTGTTCTAGAATTTGTTTAGAGTCATTTTTTACAGGTATTTTATATGTTGTGAGGGAAGAGCTAGAATAGATGCATCTTTCTACTGCACTATCTTGGTTCCCATTTAATGGTGTTTTCTACTCCTTATTGGTGTTGAGTTGATCATTTCAGGAATTAAATAGTCTGATATTATAACGATGGTATTCTACTTAGGCCAGAGATTCTGACTTAGATCTATTCAGTGTAATTAAAATATATCTAAATACATATTTGGTGTACCTTGAACTGGAGAGCAAAGTAATTACAAGAAAACTTTTGGCTTCAATATTCTTCTGATAGACAACTCTCTAAGACTGTAAATTAGAGGGCAGGTAGCAATCTACCTTGGTAAAGGGAGTTTCCTCACTTGGCATTGTCTATACCAATGAAGACACAGGTTTCATTAAGAAAAATAAATCTGTTGGGAAAATGTGAGCTGGATGGTTATCCTTTTCATCATCATCCTATTGACAGCTCATTGAACTGAAAAAAAAGTTCGTTAATGACTATGGATAATTAATTACTGGGGGAAGTTACTGAGCCTCATTTGTAAAATGGTGATAATGATACTTATGCTACCTAACTTGTGAAATTGTTATAAGATGTGTGTTGAAAACTATAAAGCAGTATATGAATGTGAGATCTACTAGTAACTGGCATCCATCTAAAAGGATATTGCTTGAGTTAAATCAATGACTCTGGTCTTGGCATTCTCCTCTTTAAATTTTTTTTTTAAATTTAATTTAATTATTATTATTTTTTAATGTTCTACAATCACTACCATAAAATTAAGCTTTTATCCCCCCCCCCCACTTACTCCCCCCTCTGTCCCCATGACAGCATACAATTCTGTATAGGTTCTACATATACTTTCCCATTGAGTATGTTTTCACTATACTCATGCTATGTAGTTGAACTAAAATAAATGGAAGAAATCATATAACAAATCAAAACATAATACACAAAAACACACACACAGACAAATATGATCTGCTACATTCTGTGAATGACTTCCATATTTCTTTCTCTGAGTGTGGAAGGCATTTTGCCTTAGAAAACCACCATTGGGATTTTTTTTTAATAAGATCTTACGTTATTACGAAGTTCCAAGTCTACCAGAAAAAACTCTCGCAAACTATGGTCATTGCTGTGCTCAAAGTTCTCCTGGTGCTGCTCCTTGCACTCAGCATCAGATCATATATGTTCTTCCAGGCCTCCCTAAAATCTTCTTGTTCATCATTTCTTATGGCACAATAGTACTCCATTACATTCATATACCATAATTTATTCAGCCATTCCCCAATTGATGGGCGTCCCCTTGATTTCCAGTTTTGGGCAGCTACAAAGAGTGCTGCTATAAATATTTTTGTACATATGGGACCTTTTCCCATTTTTATGATCTCTTGGGGATACAGTCCTAGCAGCAATATTGCTGGGTCAAAGGGTATGCACATTTTTGTAGCCCTTTGGGCATAGTTCCAAATTGCTCTCCAGAATGGCTGGATGAGCTTACAGCTCCACGAACAATGAATTAGTGTTCCAACTCTCCCACATCCTCTCCAGCATTTATCATTTTCTTGTTCTGTCATGTTTGCCAATCTGATAGGTGTGATGTGGTACCTCAGAGTTGTTTTGATTTGCATCTCTCTAATCAATAGTGATTTAGAGCATTTTTTCATATGATTATAGATATCTTAATTTCTTCCTCTGAAAATTGCCTGTTCATTTCCTTTGACCATTTATCAATTGGGGAATGACTTGTATAGTTATACATGTGAGTCAGTTCTCTATATATTCTAGAAATGAGGCCTTTACCTTTGAGCTTAGCTGTAAAAATTATTTCCCAATTTACTACATCCCACTGAATTTTGGTTGCATTGGGTTTGGCTGTGCAAAAACTTTTCAGTTTAATGTAATCAAAATTATCCATCTTGCATTTCGTAATACTTTCTATCTCTTCTTTAGTAAAAAATTCATCCCTTCACCATAAATCTGATAAATACACTATTCCTTGCTCCTCCAGTTTATTCATGGTATCAATCTTTATACCTAAATCATGTACCCATTTGGATTTTCTTCTTGTATATGGTGTCAGGCATGGGTCTATGCCTAATTTCCGCCACACTGTTATCCAGTTTTCCCAGCAATTTTTGTGGAACAGTGAGTTCTTATCCCAAAAGCTGGGGTCCTTGGGTTTATCAAACAGGAGGTTGCTATATTCCAAGTCTATTACACTTGTCTACCCATCTCTTTCTTAGCCAATACCACGTGGTTTTGATAATTGCTGCTTTATAGTACAATTTGAGGTCTGGTAGCGCTAGGCCACCTTCCCAAGCATTTCTTTTCATTAGTCCCTTTGATATTCTGGATCATTTGTTCTTCCAAATGAATTTTGATATTATTTTATCAAGCTCTAGAAAATAATTATCTGATAGTTTAATTGGTATGGCACTAAATAAGTAAATTAATTTAGGAAGAATTATCATTTTTATTATATTAGCTCGGCATACCCATGAACAATTGATGTTTTTCCACTTACTTAAATCTGACTTTATTTGCACAAAATGTGTCTTGTAATTGTGTTCATATAATCCCTTGATTTGTTTTGGCAGGTAAACTCCTAAGTATTTTATAGTGTCTACCCTAGCTTTAAATGGGATTTCTCTTTCTATCTCTCACTTTTGAACTTTATTGCTAATATATAGGAATGCAGAAGATTTGTGTGGGTTTATTTTGTAACCTGCAACTTTGCCAAAGTTGTTTATTATTTCAAGTAGTTTTTTACTTGAATCTCTGGGATTCTCTAAGTATATCATCATATCATCTGCAAAGAGTGATAGCTTAGTTTCTTCTTTGGTTATTCTTATTCCTTCTATTTATTTATCTTGTCTAATTGCTGCAGCTAACATTTCTAGTACCGTATTGAATAATAGTGGTGATAATGGACATCCTTGTTTCACCCCTGATCTTATTGGAAATGTATCTAACTTATCCCTATTGCATATAATGCTTGCTGAAGGTTTTAGGTAGATACTGCTTATTATTTTATGGAAAGTTCCCTTTAATCCTATGTTCTCCAGTGTTTTTAATAGGAATCGGTGTTGTATTTTGTCAAAAGCTTTTTCTGCATCTATTGAAATAATCGTGTTGTTTTGTTAGGTTTGTTGTTAATATGATCAATAATGCTAATAATTTTCCTAATATTGAACCAGCCTTGCATTCCTGGTATGAATCCTACCTGGTCATAATGTACTATTCTCATGATAAGATGCTGTATTTGTTTTGCTAAAATCTTATTTAAAAATTTGCATCTATATTCATTAGAGAAATTTGTCTATAATTTTGTTTCTCTGTTTTGTCTCTTCCTGGTTTGGATATCAAAACCAAATTTGTATCATAGAAATAATTTGGGAGGACTCCTTCCCCAGTTTTCAAAAATAGTCTATATAGTATTGGAATTAACTGTTCTTGAAATGTTTGATAGAATTCACTTGTGGATCCATCTGGCCCTGGAGATTTTTCCTAGGGAGTTCATTGATGGCTTGTTTAATTTCTTTTTTTGAGATGGGGTTGTTTAAGTATTCAACTTTCTCTTCTGTTAATCTGGGCAATTTGTATTTTCTTAAAATATTCATCCATCTCATTTAGATTATCGAATTTATGGGCATAAAGTTGGGCAAAGTAATTTCTAATTATTGTTTTAATTTCCTCTTTATTGGAGGTGAGTTCACCCCTTTCATTTTTAATATTAGTAATTTGATTTTCTTTCTTTTTTAAAATCAAATTGACCAAAGGTTTCTCAATTTTATTAGTTTTTTCATAAAACCAACTGTTGGTTTTATTTATTAATTCAATAGTTTCCTTAATTTTAATTTTATTAATCTCTCCTTTGGTTTTCAGTATTTCTAATTTGGTATTTCCTTGGGGATTTTCAATTTGTTCTTTTTCTAGCTTTTTTAGCTGCATGTCCAGGTCATTGATCTCTTCTTTCTCTATTTTAATTATGTAGGCATTCAAAGATATAAAACTTCCCCTAAGAATGGCTTTTGCAGTATCCCATAAGATTTGGTATATTGTCTCATTATTGTCATTCTCTTGAATGAAGTTGTTGATTGTTTCTATGATTTCTTCTTTAACCCATTCCTTCTTTAGGATTAGATTATTTAGTTTCCATTTGATTTTTGGTTTATCTTTCCATGGCCTTTTATTACATATAATTTTATTGCATTATGATCTTAGAAGGATGCATTGATTATCTCTGCCTTTCTGCACTGGATTGTGAGATTTTTATGTCCTAGTACATGGTCAATTTTTGCAAATGTTCCATGTACTGCTGAAAAAAGGTATATTCCTTTCTATTCCCATTCAATTTTCTCCAAAGATCTATCATATTGACCTTATCCAGAGTTTTATTTACCTCCTTAACCTCTCTCCTGTTTATTTTGAGGTTAGATTTATCGAGTTCAGAGAGGGGGAGGTTGAGGTCTCCCACTAATATAGTTTTGCTGTCAATTTCTTCCTTCAACTCCCCCAACCTCTCCTCTAAGAATCTGGATGCTATACCACTTGGAGCATACATGTTTAGTAATGATATTGCTTCATTGTCTATGGTGCCTTTTAGCAGGATATAGTTTCCATCCTTATCCCTTTTGATTAGAACTATTTCTGCTTTTGCTTTGTCTGAGATTAGGATTGCTACTCCTGCCTTTCTTACATCAGCTGAAGCACAATATATTCTGCTCCATCCTTTGACCTTTATCCCCCCTTTTTACCTTTTTATGATTCTCTTGAGACCTGCATTTGGAGATTGAATTGTCAATTGAGTTCTGGCGTTTTGATGAGGAAGCTGTGGAAATCCCTTACTTCGTTGAATGATTTTCTCCTTGTCTGAAATGTTGTGCTGAACTTTGCTGGGTAGTTGATCCATGGTTGTAGTCCCAACTCCTTTGCCTTATGGAATATTGGGTTCCAATTCTTTCAGTCTTTTAATGTAGAAGCTGATATTTCTTGGGGTTTTGAGTGTGGAATCCCTTTCGGGAGGTGAACGGAGGATTCTTTCTATCACTATTTTGCCATCTGGATCTAGCACTTCTGGGCAGTTTTCCTTGATGATTTCCTGGAACACGTGGTCCAGACTCTTTTCTTCATCATGGCTTTCTGGCAGGCCAATAATTCTTAAATTTTCTCTCCTGGATCTATTTCCAGGTCAATTGTTTTTCCAATTAGATATTTTACTTTTTCTTCTGTCTTTTCATTCTTTATATTTTGTTTGACTGATTCTTGCCTGTCTCATTAAGTCATTAGTTTCTACTTGCCCAATTCTAATCTTTCTCAAATTGTTTTCTTCAGTTAACTTTTGCATCTCCTTTTCCATCTGTCCAATTTTTCCTTTTATGAGCTATTTTCTCCAGTTAATTTTTGTACTTCCTTTTCCATTTGACGAATTTTCCAAGTTAGGTTTTATGCTTCCTTTTCCATTTAACCAATTTTCCCAATTAGGTTTTGTGTTTCCTTTTCCATTTGACCAACTGTTCCTTTTAGGGAATTATTTTCTCCAGTTAACTTTTGAACTTCCTTTTCCATTTGTTCAATTTTCCTTTTCAAAGAGATGTTCTCATCAGTGAATTCTTTTCTTATTATTTTAAAATCATTGGCCAGTTTTTCTTCTATTTCCTTCTTCAGCTGTTCCAGGAGAGCTGCTTGTGCTTGCGAGCAGTTCATAGTCCCTTCTGAAGTTTCAGATGGATGTACAGTCTCAGCTCTGACCTCTTTGGTGTTTGTGTTTTGGTCCTTATCCCCATAGAAAGATTCTATGGTTTTTTTCACCCTTCATCTGCTTTTTCTTGTTCATAATGTTTACTGAGTGTTGTGGCTTCTGGTTCTTTCAATCAGAAGCTACAGAGCTTTGTGTTGAGCTGATGTGTGAAAAGGCTAAAAGCAGGTTTTTGTTTTTTGTTTCCCTGATCAACCCTGGGGTTAGCTTGTTAAGTGTGTGGGAGGAGTGGTCTGGTCACAGGAGATCTCCTCAGCTGAAGTGAGGCAAAGGCAATCTCAGGGGATGGTGATCCCTGCTTCCCTATTGTCTTCCCGTTTCCCCTGGAGTGCTGAGGCATGCCTAGATGCTAATGCATGTTCCCACCCCTCCTGGGACTCCTCTCCTGGTGCTGAGGTTTCCCTGGGTCCTAGTGTGAGTTTTCTCTGCCCTGGGTCCTCTGTCCTTCCAGTTTGCCTCCACTACAGTAGAAGGAATCCCCCTTAACTATTTTCCTAGCCTCAGGTGTTATCAGACTATTGGCCCCTTCTGCTGTTCCTGCTGATTCAGGATTTTTCTGGGGAAATATTTTATGGTTCTTTCACGGTCATCAAGGGGGGAGGAGAGAGCATTTACTGATCACTCTGCCATCCTGGCTGCTGGAAGTTCAAGTAGGTGACTTACCGATGTTTAATCTTTGGGCTGAAAGTCTCAGGAGCTGCTGTGCTGATGTGTGGTGCTCAGTGGCTCTCACTGGCTTGGCTAGGCTTATCTCCCACCCTTGAGTGCTGCTCTGACAGTTCTGCCCGCTTGGTTTCCCGTGCCCTTTCTGCTCTGCTGCCCTGGATGTGCTGCATTGTGCACTGGTGGCTCACCCCGGCAGAACAGCTCCTTCCCATGGACCTTCCAGTCTAAGCTGGGCTCCAAATCCATCACAGTCTGTCTCCCACTGGATTCCACACCTCCAAAATTTGGTCAGATTCTGCTTTTAGAGGTATCCAAAGGAGTTTGTCCAAGAGCTTCAGTGAATTGTTGCTCTCACTCCGCCATCTTGGCTCTGCTCCTCCACCTCTCTCTTTTTAGATGTTGTCTTCAAAATTTTATCCATACTATCAATTCACAGAATGTAATCTAATGACATCTGACCTAGGTGATATAAATGTTTTTATTTCTATTGTGCAAAGGATGAATCTGAGGTGAGAAAGCTAATGTGACACTCCCTGAATTCAAATAGCTGATGAGTTTTAGAGCTGAGATTTGAATAGAAGTTTTCTCTGTCACATGCCCAGGACCCTTCACAATATGCTGGATTGCTTCTGATCATTGACTTAGCTGAAGCCATTTCAGAAGAGAGTACGTAGGATAATATGAGATACTGAAACAATTTCAAAGTGGTTGGGATGAGTTTCAGCATATAGAGGAGTCTATTTCAGTATAAAGAACTAAATCAAGAGTTTGCCAGTCCACCATTTTCACTAATCATGTTATATTAAGTGAATCACTTTTCTCATTTCCTTAACCTATAAAATGAAAAAAAACCCTCAACTTTCTTCTTATCATTAATTGCCTATGGTTCTAAGATTAAAAAGCGAATATACTAGTTCAATACATGGTGTGGGAAATGGTATGGGTTGAAAATGTCATTGGAATTAGATTAAGAAGAAGTGAATTCGAGTGCTAGGTCCACATTCCACATATAACTGACATTGTATCTCCCTGAGCCTCAGTGTACTCACCTGTAAAATGAAAATAATAATTACTACCCAGGTTATAGTTTTATTGAGAGGAAATTAATTTGTAAACCTTAAAGTCCTTTATCTGTGTAATCTACTACTCTGAAGAGATTCAGTCTAAGAATCTCTGAAGAACTAGAACTCCACAACGTTTGAATGAACTTCCCTGTGCAGTAGTGAGCTTGTTTATTCCTGAAGAGCTCAAGTAATGCCTAGATGACCCTTAAGGTACATTTCAATTTATTATTTTTTTTAATTTGAGGACAGAAACTTTATTTTGCCCTTGAGTTTCAGCACTTAGCACAGAATCTAGTTAAATAGTAGATGCTCAAAAAGTGGTTGTTGATTTGAATTGGAGCAACTAGTTTAAACTAGAAGAAATTAGTGACAACAAATTGGTCAGATTGGCAAGTATCATGGCAGTATGAGCAAAACTTAAATATGAACAAGAACTTTTAGAATTCCATTGAATAAGTAATAGATATTTTCTTCAGTCCTCTAAAGAAAGATGAAATAACTATTGGAAGATATTTTCCCCATGAGTTTTAACCCACTCTTAATAATGAATTGCCCTTAAATGAGAGAAATCATCTGTGAGAGACACAACTAATAATTCTGAATTTGTCAGATGTGTTTTTCTGTGACATTTAAAAGACGAATTTGCTATGTATTAATTATCTTTTTTACCTCTGTACTTCTGATTATAGATTACTATGTCAGCGCATGAAATCAAGGTGATACTATAATGTGTGCTGTTAAACTTTGCAGGAAATCTGCAGTCATAAATCTATTGCTGTCCAAGTCTCTCATTAAATGTACTGTGCTATCTCAGTGGGCTCACTCCTATATAATCACCACATCTGCTGATGGGAAAATGGCTCCATGGTCTAGTTCCACACTCTGATAACAGCAGAAATGGAGTTAGGGAGATTTTTCTCATTACCAAAAGTAGAAATGAAATGGGCAACTTCAGATGTACATCAATAACTGTACCTAGATATAAACAATGGGGGCTTTGCACCAGGGCACTAAAATTTAGAGGATACAAACATAAAAAAGTTCTCCCTAGCAGTAATACTTCTTAGGGTAATTAATCCCCCTTCCTGCTCAATTTAATTTGCCTTAATTATGTCTTTTATTTTGTCACAATGATGATGAGAATGAGTTTAATATGTTGTTTGTCCCAGGTATATCTATTTCTACTTACCTGAGGTATCAAAATTCCTAGTTAGGACTTCAAAAGTGTCTTTTATAATTCAGAATTGCCTTCAGAAATGAATCTTACATCTATATAACTATATGGTAAAATTCAGGGGACATTAATGTGCCTACCCTTCAAAATATCTCATATATATATGCTAATGTCTGAAATTCCACCATTAAGGATTCATTACTTAGCATAAATCTAAAATCATTCATTTTAATAAAAATGCTCAAAGCTATGGTGCCATTTTAATCTCATATCAAACAAGTTTAGCTTCACTTTTCATGGAAGTTCTGATTGTCATGTTGACAGTACAATTATCTAAACTGAGTATACCTCATTTTGATTTATTATAGCTGAGAGGAATTAGCAGAGGAACTAATCTTCTTTCTGTATTGCTATTATCAACCTCACATTCCATAATGTTTTGCTTTATTCTGGAAGGCAAAACTTGAATGCAACACACATTTAGCACATGTTAGTTCTGTAGCAGGTGAGAGGTAATGCTACTGAAATAATTAAGATTATTTTCCTTAGAGGACTTCTGGAGGTGAAGCCAAGATGGTAGAGTAGAGAAGACAACCAAGATTTTCCAACATTCCTTTCCAAACAACTTTAAAATGATACCTTAAAAATAGAATTCTGGAGCAGTAGAGCCAACAAAAGATTGATAAGACATTTTCCAGCCCCAAACAACTAATCAGAAAGAAACTAGTATGGATCTCTGTACTTCCAATGAATGCAAGAAAGGGCACTGTTTGACAACTCCATTTCCCATACCTACTTCTAAGTCATAGTTTTAGGGTGGAGAGGAATATTTGCTGTCTCAAGGGAACAGGAGCTTTGAGGAACAGTATCACTTTTGGTCACAAGGAATCAGAGATCTTGAGGAGCATGATTGCATCTGGTCACAAGGGAGCAGGGGCCCTAAGAAGCAGTATTGCTTCAGGTTGTAATTAAGCAGTGACCAACCCCCCCCCCCCCCCCCCGGATCACATCCTATAGAAACATTAACATCATCTTTCAAACCCTCAAAATTAACTTTGAAAACAGCAGTGTGAAAAAGTCTGAATCTTGGGACAATCCAGTACCTCACCTCCTGCTTGGAACATATCCCAACTTTAATGTGAAGTTCAAAGTTGAGAAATAAGCTGGAAAATGAGAACACAATAAAAAAGTATCAGACTTTAAAAAAAATATTATGGTGACAGGAAAAATCAAGACACAAACTCAGAAGAAGATAGCAATAGCAATGCAACCACAAGCAAAGCCTAAAAGAAAAATATGAATTTGACAGAAGTCAAACAAGAATTCCAAGAAGTTATTTTTTTTAATTATTTTAAAAATCAGAGGGGTTTTTTCCCATGGCAGATCTGAAGAGGACAGCTGTGCAAAGATGAAACTCAACATCTCTTTCCCAGCCACTGGCTGTCAGAAACTCATCAAAGTTGGTGATGAGAGAAAGCTATGGACCTTTTATGAGAAACAGATAGCCACTGAAGCCTCTGCTGATGCTCTGGATGATGAATGGAAGGGTTATGTGATTCAAATCAGTGGTGGGAATGACAAATGAGGCTACCTCATGAAGCAGGGTATTTTGGCTCACAGATGTATCTGCCTGCTTCTTATAAAAGGGCCATTCTTGCTATCAGCCTAGAAGAACTAGAGAAAGAAAATGTAAATCTATTAGAGAATATATTGTAAATGCCAACCTGGGGGTCCTTAACCTAGTTATTATGAAGAAAGGTAAGAAAGATATACCAGGATTGATAGATACAACGATGCCTCATCACTTAGGGCCCAAAAGAACTAGCAGAATCCACAAACTTTTCAACTTGCCCAAAGAAAATGTCCAGAAGCACGTTGTGAGAAAGAGCCTCAACAAGGAACCTAAGAAACCTATGACCAAGGCTCCTAAAATTCAGCAACTGGTGGCTCCCTATGTTTTGTAGCACAAACTTAGATGCATAGCTTTGAAGAAGCAACGTACCCAGAAAAACTAGAAAGAAGTCACAGAATTTGCTAAGCTTTTGGTAAAGTAAATGAAGGAGGCTAAAGAAAAATGACAAGAATACATCACTAAGAGATGTTGTCTATCTTCACTGAGATCCTTCATCTCTAAAATCTGAGTCCAGTCAAAAGTAAATTTCTAAAAATGTGTAGGAAATAAATAACTTTTTCAAGTGGAGAAAAATCAGAGTGGAAACTCAGAAGAGGAAAAAATTGGGAAAATAAATGAGAGTGACATGAAAAAATATGAAAAGAAAATTAGCAACTTGGTAAAAGAAGCACAAGAATTGCAGAAAAAATAGCAACTTAAAAATCAGAAATTGACAAATGGTAAAAGACTTACAAAAACTCACAGAAGAATAGAATTCCTTAAAAATTAGAACTGAGCAAGTGGAAGCTAATGGCTTCATGGAGCATAAAGAAACAACAAAATAAAATCAAAAGAATGAAAAAGAAGAAAATATGAAATATCAGAAAAAAAAACTAACCTGGAAAATAGTTTGAGACAAGATACTTCAAGAATTAATGGCCTACCTGAAGGCCATAATCAAAGAAAGAGCTGAGACACCATCGCTTCTCTCTTATTTTTCCTCACAAGTATTTCAGAGTTATCTTGGATCACTGTATTGCCAGAAAAAAAAAAGCTAAGTCATTCACAGATGACCATCTTACAATATTGCAGTTACTTTGTGCCCAGTACATTTCACTCTGCATCAGCTCATGCAAGTCTTTCCATGTGTTCCTGAGAGCACCTTGCTCATTGTTTCTTAGAGTACACCAGCATTCCACCACAGTCACATACCACAGTGTTCAGCCATTCCCAAATTGATGGAAATCCCCTCAATTTCCTATTCTTTGTCCCTCAAAAAAGAGCTGCTATAAATATTTTTGGATATGTAGGTCCTTTTCCTTTTAGTTTTTTAATGTCTTTTGAAACACAGACCTAGTAGTGGTATTGCTAGGTCCCACTTTACACTGATCTCTCCCTGTATGCTTAACACATATTTGCTTCTTCCCTATTGCCTAAGCTAAATCTACCAGCCCCAACTCCAGTACAACTGCTTTGTTCTCTGTTTTGGCTTAATACCTCGAAATCCAACATCATTCTGACTCTTGTGTTTCTTAGTCCTCAGCTACCATTTCCCTGTTTACCAGCTTCTCCTCAAATGCAGCTGGTTGCTCAGGTGTGACACTAAACATCACATGTTATTGCTCTGGCCAAACAGTCCTGAGGGTAGTCCTGGTCTCTTTTGATTTACCCTATTCCATTCCAATCAAGAAGTAACTTGTTACAAGTTATTTTTCTTACTAGGAAAAGTTATTTTTCTTATTAGGAAAACAGAAGAAAGTTTTAGTTTCCTACTAAGAAATTGGAATGTAAATGAATTGACTGAATGACTTAATTAAGAAAGCCAACATGTGGGAGGGGCAAAAGGAAATGATGTTGATGCAAGGCAAGGATATATGGAGGTTTAGTTGCTTCTGTTTCTGGTACAGAGAAACCTTTTAGCATAGACCTTTCTATTCATTAAGTTAGAATAAAAAAAGACAGTAAAGTATGCTCCTGTTTAAGACCCTAGTAATGAGTCATCCATCCTTTAGGCAGGTTCGAACTGTCCTAGTGTTTCATCCCATTTACTGAAGTCATTTACCTGTCATTGGCCTTTCTTTAATTCAGCCGTTATGAAGTAATGTGTTTTCAAACCCCTGGTGAAAAGAGCTTAGGTGAGACAAAGATGCATTACAGAATCAGAGAACAAATCACCATTTCTAGAGACGTAATAGAGAAGATCCTTTTTTTATGTTAATTACTTTATCATGTATTAACGGTACACAATTGAAGTCATAGAATAGTCCCAAGTCATCAATGAATATGAAAGTATTCTTCTCCTTCTACTAATGAAACTAAGAACATCATTTATCCACTGTTATGATGGATAAACTCATTGGCAATGAGAAAGCTCAAGCCTCATCTGTCATGGAAGTGATATGTGCATCCATCTGACAGTGTTATAAGCAATTCCAGGCTATGCAGCTCATTTCAGAGGCCCCATTCGATACTTTCAGCTTGAGATTCCTAGAACTTTCAGGTGGCAATGCCCAAGGGAGAGTTGGCAACAGGAAATTAGAGGTCAAGAGGGATATTTGAACAGCATAAAGAAATCTGGAAGTTGTCAGTACAGATGTTGCGGGTGATAGGTGTAGAAACTACTTTCTTCCCAGTTTTTCCCAGTTTTTCCTCCACCTCTCCAACTTGACTTTCAAAATTCTTTTTGAGTTCTTCCATAGCCTGAGCCCATTGGGTGGGCTGGGACACAAAATCCTTGATTTCTGTGTCTTTGCCTGATGGTAAGCATTGTTCTTCCTCGTCAGAAAGGAAGGGAGGAGGTGTCTTTTCTCTGAGAAAGTACCCTTCAATAGTTTTATTTCTTTTCCCTTTTCTGGGTATTCTCCCCAGCCAGTGGCTTGACCTCTGAATATTCTCCTCACATCCACCTCACCTCCTGGTCCTCCCAGCCAGTGTTTGGGGACTGAGATTCAAATGCTGCTTCCCGCCTTAGGGCTTTTGGCAGGGGCAGGGCTGCTATTCAGTGTGAGAATTAAGTTCAGATGGTCAGGTCGGGGCAGGGCCGCCTCTCAGGCCCAGTTCCCTCAGGGGGTTTATGCACAAGCCTTCCACAATGGATCCAGGCTCCCGCCCGCTTGGGGAGCCCCTGTCTGCAGCCGCCTCTCAGCTTCTATCTCCCGGGGGGGCCCGAGCCATGGGGGCACCCCACTCCCCTCTCGACCCGCCAAAGAGACTCTCTCACCGACCCTCGTCACCTGTGGGGGGGGGGGGGCTTGTGCCGCTGCTGGAGATCCCGTCCCTAAAGCCTGCTCGGATCTGTACCTCTCGGAGCCACGGCCGCTGCAGGTCCGGGCTGGGCTCTGCGTCTGCAGCGCGACAGACTTTTTGCGAGAGGTTTGCAGGTCCCTCTGTGGGTGGAGGGACCCGCGTGGCTGCAGGATATCCCGTCTCCGTAGCCCGTTCGGATCTTTTCCTCACGGTGTCGTGGCCACTGCAGGGCTGCCCTCTGCTCCCAGTCCCTGCGCCCAGTCCGCAGTGTGAAGGACCCCCCGCGAGAGGTTTGCAGGTCTCTCCGGAACAGAAATCTCCCTCGCTCCAATATTCCATGGCGTCTGGGTGCAGAATTCACCATGGGTTGGTCCCCTCTAGCCGTTCTGTGGGTTGTGGGTTTGGAGCTATGTGTATGTGTGTCTTTCTACTCCGCCATCTTGGCTCCGCCCCCCAGAAACTACTTTCCTAAGAGATAACTTGGGCTTGGGAACCACCTATTCTTAACTCACTCACAAATGACTTAAACTCTTATTTAGTCCATAAGATTCATAGCAGAGCAAAAGCCAAACTGCCTATTTAAATTACCAAACTTTACAATATCAGAAGACAAGCAACAGAAATCTAATTATCCCAGGTAAAGCAGCATCCTCCCAAGAGCTTGTCTCTTGGCTCCCAGTTAAAAGTGTGAAATTAACATCCTAGCCATAGGACTAGACACATCAGTCCTATACTTCACATTGGTTATTATTATTATTAGCACTTCTTATTGACAATAATATTAGTGCATTAAAATAATATTATATAATATATTTATAATTAATTATATAATACAATATTGTGTATTAATGTAATATTATGTAATTATATAATCATAATTAATTATGTAATAATTAATGTTAGTTATTATTAGTTCCTTACTTCTATATTCTGACAGTGCCTCTGGAAACAGCACAGCAGTTTGAGAGAAGGACAGAAAAAAGAGTGTAAAACTTTCCACCAATGTACACAAAAGTATTGACAAACACAGTACCCAGGCTGCTGTAATTTTATGCTAGTTAGGTGTTGCAATGAATAGAGTATTGGGCCTGGAGTCAGGAAGACTGGAATTCAAATCCAACCTCAGATACTAATACTGGACAAGTCACTTAACATCAATATGCCTCAGTTTTATCATCGATAAAATATAGATAGAAATAGTACCTACTTCTCAGGGTTGCTGTGAGGAACTAATGAGATAATGTTTGTAAAGCACTTAGCATGCCTTCTGGCACATTCTAAACACTGTATGGTATGCATACTTTTAAAAAATTTTCTTCCCTTTTCTTGAGGTCTTTTTTTATCTATGTTTTCTTTCACAACATGATAAACATCTTTCACAACATGATAAACATATGTTTTGCGTGACTACACATGTATAATCTATTTTGAATTGCTTACCTGCTCAATGAAGGGGGTGAGGAAGGATGAAGGAAGAAAATTTGAAACTCAAAAGTTTTAAAAAAGAATGTTAAAAATTATTTTTCATATAATTGGGGAAAGTAAGTAATATGAATATATAAATATATAATATAAATTTAAAATAAATGATACAGAAATAAATTTTAAAAACTTCATTAAAATTAAAAGAAGAAAAAATTAGCATTCAGAGGAGGGGGCTAATGAATAGTATGAAAGGCTGTAGAGAAGTCAAGGAAAATGAGGTCTGAGGAAAGGTTACTGGACTTAGAATATATTAGATGTTCAATCCTGGCCCAGTACATTCTCTACACAAAACTTTATCTCCACCCTGCATGAGCACTTCCTCTAGGGCCTCAGGTATCTGAAGTACCATTTCCATGTGCTCTAGAATATTCTCATGCACCTTGCGGGCAGCACTAAAATATAAGATTCCCAGGCAGTTGGAATATTGATTAGCCATTATCATGCAAACCATAGGGAGATTCTAGTGTGTAATTTAATTTATGCAAAATTTCTGCCCAGGCAATGTATGTGAAGACGAGGATTGGGCAAGTGTCAAGATGATCTGATCATTGTAAATCAGTGGGGATTATTCAAGTGAAATAAATTAATAACAGAGTTCTCCTTCCCCCAAGTTCTTTTTCTTTCATTTCTTCTTTCACTCTGCCTGGAATTCACCAAGAATACTTTTATAGAAAGAGGAATTCATGCCATAAGGAAGGAAAAGGAACATGAGCCAAGAAATGTTGTTGAATAAGGAAGGCAACAACAGCCTTTCAAACCTCTACCAGCAGTCCTTAATGTCAGCACATTATAACTAAGAACTCCAAAACTCTGAATTCAGACATTGATTTCCTTCTGGTCTTTATCCACAGTTCTTTTCTCTAATAGGTTTGTGACCAAAACTTAATTTGGCTTAAAATGTGTGGTTTGTGCATGTGATGTATAGCATATTCCAAACATAGGGCCAGGTTTGTTTTAGGAAGTGAAGGTTAATAAGGAGCAGCTGGTCCATTAACCACCTTTGCTGAGAAGAAAAAAAAAACATACACATTCAGAGAAAAATTTGTAATCCCATAAAATATCTGTGAAGCAGTAAACCTCTGATTCCAAATTAGTTAAGTTTCTAAAGACCATAAACCATTTTTAGTGCTTCTTCTATCTTTCCAAAATATCCATTTGGGACCTTTCTAGTCTGCTCACATAGCATCCTCAACTGCATTCTGCTAAAATAATCTAAATTTCCTCCTGTTTATAAAGGCTGTGTGTATAATAATAAAGCTAATCTTACTCTTTAATTCCTCTCTTTTGACAGTATCAACAGAAAATTGTAATTACTGAAACATTTAGAAGAACAAGAACAAAATTAATAATAACAAAAACAATAAGAATACTTTCCTTTTATCAAATGCACTTGTGAACTACTGTTCCCCTTTCCCATAGTTTGCATCCAAGTCATCAAGTTATCAACTTATTCTTCATGAGGCTAAGTTTAAGTGTAGTAAAAAACTGGAAGCTTTGACTCCCTCAAAAATATTCCTTCAGGAAGTCCTAATGTAGCTTCTCTATATGACAAAGAATACAAGTTGGCTATGGAAATGGCAGAGAGAATATAGCAAAAAGAATTAGAGCAAATGATCCAGACAAAGACTGCCCTAGACCTGGTATAGTGCTCTCTCACTCAAACCCACGATGCTTTTGGCACATTTGCCTAGAATAGCATTTCATTTTAAGATGAGCAGTGGGGAAATATGAAATAGTGTGATTATAAAAGCAAGACAGTTCTTATTATATGAAGATGAAAACTTTGCATGAAGAAAATCAATGCAGCATTATACACGGGAAAGAACACTGGATTTAAATTCAGAGAATAAGGATTCAAAACATTTCTCTGACATTTATTGCCTATGTAATCTTTTGTAGAATTTCTCTGGATCTAATAAGGTGGGGTGAATTTGAGGTTCCTCTCAGCTGACCTTATTATTTTCTAAGAAAGGAAATGATTTGGAGAAAAAAAAGTCTTGGCCAAATATCTAAGATAAAGGTCTTATATCCAAAATATTTAGAATTAATACAAGTATGTAAGAAGAAAAACAGTGTGGCCAATGAGTATAAATAGTGAAAAATGCTTAGAACTGTTTGGAGAAGGGCTCACTTCCTCCTAAAAGCTTGTGATAAAGAATGATAGGGAAGCAGGGCATACAGTAAGACCTGCATTCTTTTTTTTCCTTTGTGTGTTTATTTATTTATTTTTAGTTTTCAACATTTCATTTCCACAAAATTTTGAGTTCCAAATTTTCTCATTTCTCCCCTCTGCCCACCCCATAACACCTTGCATTATGATTGCTCCTTTCCTCAATGCCCTCCCTTCTATCACATCACTCCCTTCCCTTATCCCCATCTTCTCTCTTTTCTTGTAAGACAAGATAGATTTCTATACCCCATTATCTATATTTCTTATTTTCCAGTTGTATGCAAAAACGATTCTCAACATTCATCCCTAAAACTTTGAGTTCCAACTTCTCTCCCTTCCTTCCTCCCACCCATCCCCATTGAGAAGACAAGCAATTCAATATGGGCTATATATGTGTCATTTTGCAAAAGGTTTCCATAATAGTCATGTTGTGTAAGACTAACTATATTTCCTCCCATCCTATCCTTCCCCATATTTATTCTATTCTCTCTTTTGACCTTGTCCCTCCCCATAAGTGTTTACTTCTAATTACTCTCTCCTCCCATTTGCCCCGTTTTATCATCCTCCCCCCACCCCACTTGTCCCCTTCACCCCTACTTTCCTGTAGCGTAACACAGATTTTCATACCAGATTGAGTGAGCATGTTATTCCCTCCTTAAGCCATATGTGAAGAGAGTAAGTTTCACTTTTATTCTCTCACTTCCTCCCTTTTCTCCTCCATTGAAAAAGCTTTTTCTTGCCTCTTTTATGAGAGATCATTTGTCCCATTCATTTTCTCCCTTTCTCCTTCCAATATATTCCTCTCTCACCCCTTAATTTTATTTTTTAGATATCATCCCTTCCTATTCAACTCACCCAGTGCTCTCTGTCTATGTGTGTGTGTGTGTATGTGTGTGTGTGTGTGTGTGTGTGTGTGTGTGTGTGTATAATTCCTCCAACTACCCAAACACTGAGAAAAGTCTCAAGAGTTACAAATTTTATTTTTCCATGTAGGGATGTAAACAGTTCAACTTTAGAAAGTCCCTTATGACTTTTCTTTCCTGTTTACTTTTTCATGCTTCTCTTGATTCTTGTGTTTGACAGTCAGATTTTCTATTCACCTCTGGTCTTTTCATCAAGAATGCTTGAAAGTCCTCTATTTCATTGAATAACCATTTTTCCCCTGAAGTATTATACTTAGTTTTGCTGGGTAGGTGATTCTTGGTTTTAATCCTAGTTCCTTTGACTTCTGGATTATCATATTCTAAGCCTTTTGATCCCTTAATGTAGAAGCTGCCAGATTCTTTGTTATCCTGATTGTATTTCCACAATACTTGAATTGTTTCTTTCTAGCTGCTTGCAATATTTTCTCCTGACCTGGGAACTCTGGAATTTGGCTACAATATTCTTAAGAATTTCTTTTTTTTGTATCTCTTTCAGGAAGTGATCTGGGGATTCTTTCAATATTTATTTTGCCCTCTGGTTCTAGAATATCAGGGCGGTTTTCCTTGATAATTTCATGAAAGATGATGTCTGGGCCCTTTGTTTGATCATGGGTTTCAGGTAGTAACATAATTTTTAAATTGTCTCTCCTGGATCTATTTTCAGGTCAGTTGTTTTTTCCAGTGACATATTTCACATTATCTTCTATTTTTTTCATTCTTTTGGTTTTGTTTCATAATTTCTTGGTTTCTCATAAAGTCATTATCATCCATGTGCTCCATTCTAGTTTTTAAAGGACTGTTTTCTTCAGTGAGCTTTTGAACTTCCTTTTCCTTTTGGCTAATTCTGCTTTTTAAAGCATTCTTCTCCTCATTGGCTTTTTTGGACCTCTTTTGTCAATTGAATTAGCCTATTTTTAAAGGTGTTATTTTCTTCAGCATTTTTAGGGGGTTTCCTTTAGCAAGCTGTTCACTCACTTTTCATGATTTTCTTGAGTTGCTCTCATTTCTCCTCCCAATTTTTCCTCCACTTCTCTTACTTGATTTTCAATATCCTTTTTGAGCTCTTCCATAGCCTGAGATCATTGTATATTTATTTTGGAGGTTTTGGATGCAGAAAGGACCTCTGATGGTATGCATTGTTCTTCTTCATCCCAAAGGATGATAAAAAATATCTTCTTATTAAGAAAGTAACCTTTTATGGTCTTATTTTTTTCCCCTTTTTGGGCATTTTCCCAGCCAGTTACTTGACTGTTGTGTCCTTTGTGAAGAGGAAGTTATACTCTGGGTACCCATAAGTTCTCAGTTCCTTCAAGGTGGCACAATCAGGGGACAGGAGTTTACTCCTCTCCTGACCTGCACACTAGTCTGGGAGCAACCAAAAACTTTTCTGCCCAGAATCTGGGAGTAGAATTCCCTCTCCACAACTACTTCCAGCTCTACCACACCAGCACTCCTCTTCACCCCAGGGCTATCCTCAGGGCTGAGATTCAGATCCTAGTACCTGCATTCTTGATTTTTAGAATGTATATTTCAGAAGGTTTAGTCAAAGGAGAGGTAGGATGTCATGAATGGAACTTATTGGTGGAGGGAGGATGTTAAATCAAAGGTTTTGAGGAGTGCTTAAGAATACAATTTTAAAAAAAGGGGGGGTGGGGAATAGTTTAAATGGGGAAGTAAAGGAAGAATTGCGTGAAGACTTGATGAGGTTAGACAGAGAATTCACCAGCTAGCAGTTTTATTAAAAAGACATGTATAAGAGATGGGATTATGATCAAGCAATAGAATTAATATAACAGTTTGAACAGGCTACAAAAATTTTGTGGAGTGATGAAGCTCAGAATAAACAAAGGGAATCTAAGAACAGCAGAACATGTTTTAAATCAAAGTAGGAACAGAAACATTTTCCCGAGTAGATGGGACAATGATAACTGTCACAAAAAAGTGAAGTTGCTCAATTGATATTCTATTTATATTTTTTCTCTGCTAAGAGGATGACTTTTGCACTGGAAATGATAGAAAACAAATAGGCTAAAGAGGAGATGAGACACCCAAATAATTGATTAATTCATATTGTCTCATCTAGAAGAACTACATCTCTGGTTACTAAAATAATGTGCAGATACAACTGACAAGTCAAAGTCAAGAATTTTCTCCACATTGAGACAATGTGGAGAACAGTACAGGTGCCACTGGACTGGGGGTTAGGGGGAAGCAATGTCCTTATTTTCAAAAAAAGAACAAGGACAGAGCCTGAAAGAGAAGAGTGTAATCAGGGGGAATGAAAATTCAGTTTATGCATTTGATTTATTGTCATGTGGAAGGGGGATTTAACTTACTCTTTTTTTTTTCAAAGCTAGAAAGAAAAATCAGGAGAAATGGGTAGAAAATAATAACAAAACAAAAAAAATTAATTTTAATGCCAGGAAAAAATTCCTAACAGTTCAAATTGTTCTTGGCACTCCGTGAAGGTCTTCTTCACTGAAGGTCTTCAAGAAAATCCTAAATGGTGGGTATAGATTTATTTTAGATATAAATTGCCCTTTACATTCCTTTCCAAATCTAAAATTTTATTATTCTCAAAACAATTGAAAAATATTTTCAAATATCTGAAAATTATTCCAAATCATTGATAATGACAGAAATGCACATGAAAACAATTCTGAGTTTTGCTTCACATCTGGGAAATTGACACTGACTGAAAAAAATAGAATCATTCTGATTTTTCCTCCTTTTTGTTTAAAAAAATCACATTTTTATGTAGAGTGGATTTCTGGGAATATGAGAGGGAAGATAATTGTGGAAAACTATGGTGATATTAAAAAATCAAAAATCAAAAATAAATTCATATTTTAAAAAGTATCACTAAAATAACCACAGTAATACTAGAGGTAATCTCAGTCCTGATATCTTCATTGTCATCTATGTAACCTCCTCGCCTTTATTATCTTCCCCCTTCTACCCATTTCATTCTTCAACTATAGAACTATTTGGAGGTTTCAAGAAAATTAAAGACAAGTACTGAGGAATAGACTGCAGTGTGAGGAAGTAAGCTTTAGTTACTTAAGTGTTAGAAAAGATGGCTAGTCATTTTCTATAAGAATTATGGATAAAACATTCATGCATTAGATAAGGGGTTGAACTACATGAACCCCATAATCTTTATGTCTCTAAGTACATTACACGTAGAAGGCGCTTTGATAGATCTCTAGTTGTACGATCTGATAAAGTTGATCCCGGTGAGAGAATTACCTATAAATACTCCTCCTTCAACTTTGAGCTTACTTTTTTGTCTTATATCCTCTCTTAAGGTCTTTTCCTAGATGTTCATTCTAAAAGGATTTCCCATGGAGAAGTGTCATGAAGATGAGAAATGTCTCAAAGATCTCTATGAATAGTCCTAAAGAGGTATCCAGATGTGGAGTGGAGATGAGTTGGGTGCAGGATGGATGGATCATTGTCTCTCCCTCTCCCCTCACTATCTCTGTAGTTGTGTCCTCCACAAATGCTTACAGATAGCATACTTTCATACAGAAAGCTCACAGTGAGCCATGAAGCCCAAGTAGATTTTATATTTGCCACCAGCATTTTCCTATAGACCTGGTTTGAATTCGAGCTCATCAACTTAAAATCTGTGTGACTTTATGTGTTGTTTAATCTTTCTGTACTTCATGGCATCATTCTGCATATCTTAAACTGGAAGGCCTTCAGAGGTCATCTATTCTGACCTCATTTCATTGATAAGAAATATGTGGGGCAGAGAGACTAAATGCCTTAGGTGATTAATACAGGTAAGTGAAAAGGAAATAACATGGTGAAGGAGAAAGTATTTTGAACCAGAAGACCTGGGAATTAATCTTGCCTCAGATACTTATTAGCAACGAGAACTCAGGCAAATTATTTCCTTTCTATGAGTCTCAGTTTTCTTCTCTGTAAAATGGGGGAATTGGGCTAGATGACCTCTGAATTTACTTCCAGTTTTCAATGTGTGTTTTTGTTGTCAGAGGTTAAGATCTGAACCCAGATCAGACTTTGGAACCAGTGCCCTTTCCAGTGCATCACACTGCTTTAATTTGTCCCGATCAATGGAATTTTGATGTAACTTTTCTTTTGAGCTAATGCTCTCCTGCTCTCTCTCTTCCTTATGCTACAAAAACTTAATCTTTGGAGAAAATGATATCAGTGATTGAAATTCTAGCCCAGGTATTCTCCCTGCTTAGTTACTTAACCTCTTTCAGCTTCAGTTTACTCATCTATCAAATGGGGATAGGCTAATTACTTACTTACCTTACATTGTTATTGTAGGATCAGATCAAATAGCATTTTATATATCTATATCTATATTACTTTGCAAACCTTGAAACATTATATGTTCATTAGTATTAATATCCTGACAGGCAGGTCTGCAGAAAAGAAGAGCCCAATGAAGACTTGGTTTCTCAGTAAATTGAGGTAATGTCCTTTATAAGTCTTATCTCTGTCAAATGAAAGACTTTGTCTCCCATTGAAGAAACTTCTTATGTCATGGAACAAATGGAAAAATCTATTGTGGGGGACACTGTCCTCATGTCCTTCCATATGGATCAGAAAATTTTAACTGCAAGCATCATAAAGATCATCTAGTTGAGGCACCTCCACCACCATATAAGAGGTGCAGACCTGTGCTGAAGCTAGCTTGTGCTGGCTCATGAAAGCTGATTGTTAAATTTCAGTGTATTTGCACCTTGAACTCGGCATACACTCTAATTCAAGGCTTGACTTATTATTTTTGATGGTCTAGACTCAAGAAGATGATGAGGAAAATGTTCATCATTCAGATTAAATTTGAAAATGTATCATGTATGGTTTTCTTTTGGAGAGTCAGTTGTTAAGCATTTATCAGCACATCACTGAACTTGAAATAACTGAGTCCCCAGAGAGGGTTTGCCTAAGTTAAGTATGATCTTAAGGAGATAATAATCATCTATTCCTGGTCTACTAGGCTAGTCTGATTTGTGGCCTTGATTAAGTATTTGAGTTCAAGCATAGGGGAGTGGAAAGAATACGGAATTTGAAATAGAGGAGCTCAGTTCACATACTGGTTCTACTCTGTACTAATTTTGTGCTCTTGAGTAAGTCCCTTTACCACTCTGACTTGTAGCATTCTCATCTGGAACATCAAGATATTGAGCAGATGATTTCTAAGGTCTCCTTTGAATCTAATATACGATCTGATGATCTCTGCTTGTCAGGGTCCTGGAAAGTACTGCAATGATTCTACCTGAGTTAACTTTTATGTTTAAGAACTCTAGTGCTAGGCCTGGCCAAACTTCTTATTCTAAGGAATAACACGTACAAGCTCCAGGTAGTTCAGATCTAGAATGATTTCTGGTGTCTGGCCATGTACTGAAGGAACACATTTTTCTCATCTTACTGGAGAGACAATTTCTTATTTAGTTTCTATTTTTTTTCCTCCAACCCCAGTAGGATAAATGTCAGCCTTTATTCTGTAGCAAGTACACGACACTTTTCACATGAATGAATTGACAGAAGGATGTAACCCTAGGGATGGCCACCATGTTGCAGGCTCTGAGACAAATTAAATACAAAAATAAAGGTGAAGATAGCATATTCGAGTGATGTAACTGCCAATCGAAAATTGAAAATGGAAATGGAAAATTCAAGCTGTGGATAGTGTCCCTTAGATTGCCCAGAATGCTTGATCATTGTGAGAGTCTAAGGTAACACCTATTATATCAAATGCTTGGGGTGTTCAAGGAGTGCCAAGAACAATTTTAATGTTCTTGATGTTTAATATTGGGTAGCTGTGTGGCACAGTGGATGCCTTATTTGGAGTCTGAAAGAACTGATTTCAAATCCTGCCTCAGGCATTTTAGGTGACCATTAGCTAGTGTCACTTAACCTCCCTCAGCCTTACTTTTCTCATCCTTAAAATGGGACAATAACAGCTAGTGCCAACCTTCTAAAATTATTGTGATGACAAAGTTATATGAGGAAATACTTTGGAATTGAAAGTACTTGGAATAACTTGAAATACTGTGTAAATGTTAGATATTATCAGTATCCTGACAGGCTGGTGTTTGGGAATCAGAAGCTAAGTGAAGCTCTGACAATTGAGACAAGGTCTTTTTGCTCTTGTGCTGTTCCCAGATATCGCATAAATGGCTATCCACCAAACAGAACTAGATTCAGAATCTTCATAGGCCTTCTCTTGTCTTCAAATGCAGGTGACCTCTCTAAAACCAGTCCTTATTAACAGCTTACAAAAAATTTCTGGTTTCTATTGCTTGACTTTTCAACAGCAACATACTAGGGAGGAGAAAAGGCTTAGGGAGGCTGAAATGGAGAAGAGAGGGAATTTTCAAGGAGATATTCAAGAGAAGGAATGGATATAAAAAGGTCTTGGGTAACTTGTCTGCTTCCACACAACAATGGAAATGAACTGAGGACAGAACAAGGAACGTAAAACTTAACTCCTAGTAGGTCTAGATCTCTATGATAGGATCAGTATCTGCTGAGTTTCTTGCCATGTAGAGTACATTTATGTAAAATGAATAAAACTATTCTTAATCTTCAATATTTCCATATATGGTGTTTGTGGAAATGATGGTGAATAAAACAGGGACTTCTTGATTCAGCCTGCATGATTCCTCATCACTCAAATACAAAATTCAATACATGAGGAGACAAGAACTCTGGCAAGACCATGTAGGCAACTATGGCCAATACAGAGTAGTGGGAGATGTATCCAACTGAATCAGTGCTAAATCATTACTTAATATGCTTTCTATGATATTGTCAAGTCAACATACATTTATTAATTTAACACAAACTCATTGAAGAAGAGTGGATACTGCTCAGTTCTACTTACTTTGTCTCATATATGAGTATTTCATTTTGTTTATTTGGTGCCTAAACCATCATATTGACCAGAGTCAGACTTGATCCAAAAAAACCATAATGTATCATTTATAACTATGTATCTTGATTTTTCTTTCATGAAGAAGGCTCTTTCTTTTGAAATGTATATTCTCCAAAATAACTTGTCATTTTTGTGCTATTAATTTCATAACCATTTGACATGACAGTTTGAATTTAGTGCAGTACAAACCAGTTTCCTATTTCTCCAATATCCAGATCCAAATCCTGCACATGCATACATACAAAAAATATAATCATTTTTTTCTACTATATCAGTATATACTGTATTAGCACCATGTTGCTTTCATCAAAAGGCCACACAAAATTTCTACAGAACTAAAGAGATCGTAGATTTGTTGATGGTATAAATTACGTCTGCCTACTTTGTCTCAATTGATCTGTCGGGTACATTTGCATCTTCTTATTTGGTTTCCCTTAAAGTAATATTTTCTACCTGGAGTTGGTGAATTTATATATATATATATACACACACACAACAAATGCCACACACACACATACATACATATATGCCTGTACATGTATACATGTATGTAGCACAACACCCATATAACATATAATACCCACACCCCATATTTTATGTGTGTATTGTGTTATATATGCATGCATACATGTACGTACAGGCATATATACACATGTAAAATTGCACTTCAATACAATTGGCTTCCTTTTTAATCACTTCATTTTATTTTATTATTGAAAAATATTCTGAAAACTGATCCATAGGCTTCACAAGATTGCCAGTAGGGTCCATAACACAAAAAGGAATAAGAATTATTGCCTTCAAATGAGGAACACTTAGAGTATTAACTCTGAGGTGATCAGATCTGAAATTCAGCTAAGGATGAACCAGCACACCATTCCTCCTACACCCAGACCTTACCCTCACACATGCATATATACAGAAAAGAAACATATAACTAAAATATTATCAGTGGTTTTCTGTGTTCTTTCATTCAATAAATTAAATTATAATTTCATAAATATCAATGTCCAGCTCAGGAGCCAAAACTTAGGAAGCATCATTCATGTTGGTGTTAATAGTCTTGGTAGTATTCTCTCTACCTCTTGAAATTATTTTATTTGTCTTTGTGTGTATGCATACACACATGTATGTGTGTACATATGTATATGCATATATGTGTATATGTATATATATGTATATGTATATACACATGCATATATATCTTGGTAAATTCTACATAATTCCTATACAACAAAAGAAATAATAAATGTTTTTGGATTGATGAATTGATTGATTCATGGCAGAAACTACTGCATTTTTACATTTGTAAACTTGATCCCTAGCACAAGGTCTTGTACGTAATAGGAACTTTGTTAATGTTCATTAAACATAATATTCAAAGGTAAAATATCTCATATAATTTTTTATGATTAATATCTCCATTTGAAATCACTAAAGCAAGATGGGAACCTTAGAAGATCAATCTGTATAAGGGAATGTCTGAGGCATATACTCAAGTATATTGTCTTGTTTTTTTCTTGACCCCAAAAAGAAGAGTTTTAATTCAGAGTGCTAGCTACAGACCACAGTAAACCAAATAATGAAGCATACTACTTGGGATGACATGGGGCTATGATAAACAAAGGGACCAAGTTTATAGATGTGAATTTCTCAGGAACCCATCCTAGAGATAAACTGAAACTTCTCTTCCTTTAATCTAGTTCATCCACTCTACTATATATGAAATGCAGACTTTCTGCTCTTATAGCTTTTGGCACTGCAAAATGAATCAACATAAGCCTTTAGAATACCTCATCATTCCCTTTGCTATGCCACTAACTAATTGAGTGACTTTCGGAAAGTCACTCAATTTTTCCATCTTTCTGTTTCTTTTAGCATAAAATAGGAACAATGAACCTCTGTTCTACCTCACATTTGTGTTTGAAGATTAGGTTTTTGACTGTGAAAGTCCTCTGCAAAATACAGATGCCACTTCAGGCATTGTTATCCTTTCTGTGTTGTTACCAAAGGCATATTACCACATGGAAGAAATGACATAAAGGATGTTATTAAAGTAATATAGGACAGAAAAAAGTGGCTAAGATGGTCACGTAGCATGTTCCATTAGTATTCTCTCAACATCAAAAGAAGGGAAAGAAGGTCCTGATATGGAACCACTATGGTGACATGTGAGAAAATGTAGATTAGAGTCTCAAAAGAGGTAGTGAGACAGAGCCATAGAATGTGAGTTTCAATTCTAGTCCTACCATTTATTGGATGAACTTTGCAAGTCGCATAACCTCTCTAGGTCTCTGTTTCCCTCTCTGTAAAATAAGAGCCTTGGACTCGATCACCTGAAAGTTCCCTTCTAGGCTTAGATCTAAGATTCTATAGGGACTGGAGAGGGTGGGGTGAACACATGAGTGGTAATATATGAGTTAAGATTTACATCACTAGAGAGAAGAACTACATAAATGTGACCACAAATCCATTGAGTTACTAAAATGTTTGACCTGCTTTTACAGAAATACTGAAGTTAACATTCATGCTGTTGAAGGTGCAATGGGAATAATTGGGAAGCAAAAATGGAAAGTGTTTTCTGCTTTGAATTACTTGTAATATCTAGCTGGAGTAGAAGATGACTTGATATTATTGGACTTTGTCACCGTGTTATGAATGTACATAAGACACCACGCTATGAATGCACATCAGACCTGTTTTTTTATAAGAAAAATGTTCAGAAATATATAATATTGTATGTAAAACTGGATAAAAGTAGCCGTGATATACCTGTCCAAGTGTGTGAAATATATACATGTAGTGACTTCTGGATTATATCCTTACCTGTGAATATGACATTTAAAAAAATAGTTAGTTGCTTTCTGTGTGCTATAGGACAGGTCCAAAGGAAAACTATAGACAACGAAGTTTGCCTTGCCACCCATCCCCCTTTTCTGCCTTTCTTCTTCTGATCCTAGCTCACTAATAGATTCTTTTCTAGTCTACCTTTCAGCCATATCTCTGTATTTAGCATGTAGTATAGTAGATTGTGCACAAAATAAACTCATATTGGATTCATTTCAAAATAATTTGGTTTTGCTTTTTTTTAATTTTTGTAATAAACTTGACATACATCAATAAAATGCTCAGTAGAATGAACTTTTCCATACATGTTACAGAACAGAATAATCGAATTTTCCATAGAGAACTTGATTTCCTTTTCTCAAATCATATCTACTAGAATGTTAGAACTAGGAGTGACTTAGAGAAAATATAGATTGAACTCATTTTAGAAATTAGTAAACTAAGACTCAAGAGAAATAACATGCCCAAGGTCACACAATAAACTTTCTAAATCTACAATAAGCCTCAACAATAATTTCATCTTTGAACGTAAGGTCTACCTCTGAAACCATCCTACTACCTGTGACGTTATGTAATATATGTGCGTATGTTTATGTGTGTGTATATATGTGCGTGTGTATGTGTGTGTGTATATATATTTGTGTGTATAATACATAGACACACATATGTATATATACAACCTATTTCTTTATATCAACAACTTATTTCTCTATATAGATATAAATATGTATATCTATGTATATGTGTATGTATAGAGACATCCTTTATTTTGACCTTTGATCTCCTTGGAGCATATTGCTGAACAGTGAGATCACTGGGGCAAAGGCTACACAGATATTTTTAAGGTCTGCTTCAGCTATAATACCTTATTAGTGAATGTGATCAATCCAAACCAATTCAATTTAGTTCACTAAACCTCTGCTAATCCTCTACTATCTATAAAACCCATACTAGAAATTTGAATGGGATAGTGATAGGGGTAGGTGCTTGGCCAGTAATTTCATTTGACACATAGAACTCCAGGATGAGGAAACTCCCTCTTATCAAAGCAGATCAGCACCTTTCCTGCAACTTTTACTCTTAGAAAGTTTCTTGGGGGGGAGGTCACAAGGGAGCAGCCATTAAGAACTGGAAGATAAAAATGGAATAGTCTGTGTCCTTAAGGAACTTACATTCTACTGGGGGATAAAAACAAAACAAAATATGTAGACAGATAAGGAAATACAAAGCACGTGAAAATACATTCACACACAACTTAGGTGTCATTAGGGAAGACCTTATATAGGAGGTGGCACTAGAATTGCAACTTGAGACAAGCAAGAGATTCCAAGATTTGGGATGAAAATAGAAAATACTCCACATATGGGACAGGCTGGTAGGTGGAGATTTCCCAGCACATCAAAAGAGATATTTGTTCATGTTTTTCTGAAAGGTTTTAAAAGGAAATTATCACTGGAAATCAGTAAGCATGCATATGCCATTTAAGATGACCTAAAATCCTATCTAATATAATTTCTCATGCAGAAACTTTGAGAAATACCAAATGTCTTGATTAGAGAAACTTCGACCCACATATCAGTTTTGTACAATAGAATTATTACTTGGCAGATGGAAGATTGATCCACCTGAGCTTATCTGTGGGATGAGAGGAGTCAGATAATGGCTGTTGGCAGGAGGTCATCTCACCAGGCCACCACTTTAGATGTCTGGAGCCAACCTTCCCCATTGGATGGTGATACTGCTACAAAAACCAGAATAGGGATGTCCATGAACTCAGCAACTAAATTAAGAGAACTGATGGAATTTCAATTTCATAAGAGCTAAGATTTCAGTACATTTTGTTAAACTGAGAAAACAAAAAAGTGGTATCTTCACCTTTGAGTATCAATATGATCTGCAGGAAAGTTAAGAATATTTAAATGAATTTCTTGCACAGAAGAGACTTGGTTACTTTTGAGCATTTAAAGCAAGATTATATGGATTTATGATGAGATTGCTACTCACATTTAAATCTGATTTGCAAGGTCACTTAGAAGGTGCAATGAATGCATTTCAAATTCTTTACCTAGTAAATTATACTTAAACACTCACAGGGTGTGATCATCCTTTGCTTTCAAAGAGAACCATGACAGAAGAGAAATGATGACATGACTTGCACTTGACTTTGTTTTGAGTGAGGCAGGGCTGTGCAGTTCACCAGTCTCACTTCTCCTGATCCATGCGGATCCAGTGACCAGATGTTCATCAGGATAACTGGAGATAGCCCTTGATGCATTGGGAGACCTTGGCCTTTTAGGTTAAGGCCTTTTCAGGTACTCACTTAAAGTGAAGTAATGCCCACTCAGTGAATAGGCCTCTTTAAAAAGTAGTCATGGGGATGGCCCCTTTAACAGAAAAGAAAAAAAAATAGATAAATTATGCTGGGAGGGCCAGGAGCCTCAGGGTTGTTGTTTGGAAGAGAAACTGTTACTATTTTTGACATTTACTCTAAGCCAGGAGGGTCCAAAAACAGTCACTGAGCAGAGACTGAGCAGGGACCCATCCTTGTTCAAGCCATGGACTTCAGAGTGCATGGGATCTAAGGTCTTAGGGAAGAAAAGAAAGAGAGAAAGAAAGGAAGGAAGGAAGGAAGGAAGGAAGGAAGGAAGGAAGGAAGGAAGGAAGGAAGGAAGGAAGGAAGGAAGGAAGGAAGAGGGAAGGAAGAGGGGAAAGGAAAGGAAAAGAAAGGAAGGGAAAGGAAAGAAATCTAGCTAATGTACCCCAAGTTAACTGGGCAGCTTCTGGCCATCAAAATTTGCCTTCTTTTGGAGAGGAGAAGGAAAGGGAGAGGGCTAGACTGAGCTGCCTAAATGGGGACACAGCTAACTGGGTAACTCAGATCATCCTCTCTCTCAACTTAAGCCTCTCCCTTTCCTTTCATCCTTTCTTTTCTTTAATTCTATCTTTCCTTCCTTCCTTCCTTCCTTCCTTCCTTCCTTCCTTCCTTCCTTCCTTCCTTCCTTCCTTCCTCCCTCCCTCCCTCCCTTCCTTCCTTCCTTCCTTCCTTCCTTCCTTCCTTCCTTCCTTCCTTCCTTCCTTCCTTCCTTCCTTTCTTTCTCTCTTTCTTTCCTCCCCTAAAAACTTAGATCCCATGCACTCTGAAGTCCATGGCTTGAACAAGGAAGGGTCCCTGCTCAGTCTCTGCTCAATGACTGTTTTTGGACCCTCATGACTTACAGTGAATGGCAATAGCAACAGTTTCTCTTCCAAACAACAACCCTGAGGGTCCTGCCCCTCCCAGCATAATTTATCTATTTTTTTTTCTTTTCTGTTAAAGGGGCCATCCCCATGACTACTTTTTGAAGAGACCTATTCACTGAGTGGGCATTACTTCAGTTTAAGTGAGTTAAGCCTGAAAAGGCCTTAACCTAAAAGGCCAAGGTCTCCCAGTGCATTGTGGGCTGTCTCCAGTCATCCTGATGAATATCTGGTCACTGGATTCAAATGATTCAGGAGGAGAAAGTGAGGTTGGTGACCTGCACAGCGCTCCCTCATTCAAAACAAAGTCAAGTGCAAGTCATGTCATCCTTTCTCTTCTGTCATGTTTCTCTTTGAAAACAAAGGAAGAACACAACAATCCTTAAACATATACAAATTAAGAGGAAGTTGAATACTTAAACAACCCCATCTCAGACAAAAAAATTGAACAAGCCATCAATGAACTCCCTAGGAAAAAAATCTCCAAGACTGGATGGATTTACAAGCTAATTCTATCAAACATTTGAAGAATGGTTAATTCCAATACTATATAGACTATTTGGGAAAACTGGGGGAGAAGGAGTCCTCCCAAATTCTTTTTATGATACAGATGTGGTTTTGATACATAAATCAGGAAGAGACAAAACAGAGAAAGAAAATTATAGACCAATTTCCCTAATGCATATAGATGCAAAAATTTTAAATAAGATTTTAGCAAAAAGAATACAGCAACTTATCACAAGAATAATACACTATGACCAAGTAGGATTCATACCAGGAATGCAGGGCTGGTTCAATATTAGGAAAACAATTAGTATTATTGATCATATCAACAACAAAACTAATGGAAACCACAGGATTATCTCAATAGAAACAGAAAAAGCTTTCGACAAAACACAACACCTATTCCTGTTAAAAACACTGGAGAGCACAGGAATAAAGGAAACTTTCCATAAAACAATAAGCAGTATCTACCTAAAACCTTCAGCAAGCATTATATGTAACGAACATAAGCTAGATGCATTTCTAATAAGATCAGGAGTGAAACAAGGATGTCCATTATCAACACCATTATTCAATATGGTACTAGAAATGTTAGCTGTAGCAATCAGACAAGATAGAGAAATTGAAGGAATTAGAATAGGCATAGAAGAAACTAAGTTATCACTCTTTGGAGATGATATGATGATATACTTAGAAAATCCCAGAGATTCAAGTAAAAAAGTACTTGAAATAATAAACAACTTTGGCAAATTTGCAAGTTACAAAATAAACCTGCACAAATCTTCTGCATTTCTATATATTACTAACAAAGTCCAACAGCAAGAGATAGAAAGAGAAATACCATTTAAAGCTAGGGTAGACACTATAAAATATTTGGGAGTTTACCTGCCAAAACAAACCCAGGGACTATATGAACACAATTACAAGACACTTCTCGCACAAATAAAGTCAGATCTAAGTAAGTGGAAAAACATCAGTTGCTTGTGGGTAGCCTGAGCCAATATAATAAAAATGACAATTCTACCTAAATTAATTTACTTATTTAGTGCCATACCAATTAAACTATCAGATAATTATTTTCTAGAGCTGGAAAAATAATTTCAAAATTCATCTGGAAGAACAAAAGTTCCAAAATATTAAGGGGACTAATGAAAAGAAGTGCTAGGGAAGGTGGCCTAGCTCTACCACATCTCAAATTGTATTATAAACCAGCAATTATCAAAACCACTTGGTACTGGGTAAAAAAAAATGAAGGGTGGACAAGTGGAATATACTAGGTACTCAAGATACAATGAACAATGAATATAGCAATCTCTGGTTTGATAAACCCAAGGACCCCAGCTTCTGGGATAAGAACTCACTGTTTGACAAAAAATTGCTGGGAAAATTGGATAACAGTGTGGTGGAAACTAGGCATAGACAAATGCCTGACACCATACACAAGAATAAAATCCAAATGGGTACACGATGTAGGTATGAAGATTGATACTATGGACAAATTGGTGGAGCAAAAGTAGTGTAATTATCAGATTTATGGAGAAGGGAAGAATTTTTGACTAAAGAAGAGAAAGAGAGCATTATGAAGTGCATGATAGATAATTTTGATTACATTAAACTGAAAAGGTTTTGCACAACCAAACCCAATGCAACCAAAATTCAGAGGGATATAGTAAATTGGGAAAGAATTTTTACAGCTAATCTCAGGGATAAAGACCTCATTTCTGGAATATATAGATAACTCAGTCAAATGTACAACAGTACAAGTCATTTCCCAATTGATAAATGGTCAAAGGATATGAACAGGTAGTTTTCAGAGGAAGAAATTAAAGATATCTATAATCATTTGAAAAAACGCTCTAAATCACTATTGATTAAAGAGATGCAAATCAAAACAACTCTGAGATACCGCATCACACCTATCATATTGGCAAACATGACAGAACAGGAAGATGATAAACGTTGGAGAGGATGTGGGAGAGTTGGAATGCTAATTCATTGTTGATGGAGCTGTGAGCTGCTCTGGAGAGCAATTTGTAAGTATGCCCAAAGGACTACAAAAATATACATACCCTTTGACCCAGCAATATGGCTTCTAGGACTGTATCCCCAAGAGATCATAAAAATGGGAAAGGGTCCCACATGTACAAAAATATTTATAGCAGCACTCTCTGTGGTAGCCAAAAACTGGAAATCAAGGGGTTGCCCATCAAGTGGGGAATGACAATAAATTATGGTATATGAATGTAATGGAATACTATTGTGCTATAAGATATGATAAGACTTCAGCGAGGCCCAGAAAGACTTATATGATCTGATGCTGAGCAAAAGGAGCAGAACCAGGAGACCTTTGTGCACAGCAAAGACCATAGTGTGCGAGAGCTTTTCTGGCAGACTTGGAACTTCAATGCAATACAAGGACTTAAAAAAAACTCCCAATGGTCTTTTAAGGCAAAATGCCTTCCACATCCAGAGAAAGAACTATGGGATTCAGTCGCAGAATGTAGCAGATCATTTTTATTGTGTATTACATTTTGGTTTGTTATATGATTTCTCCCATTCATTTTAATTCTTCTACACAGCACGACTATAGTGAAAATGTATTTAATAAGAATGTATATGTAGAACCTATATAAAATTGCATACCGTCTCAGGGAGGAAGGGGAAAAAATCTAAGTTATATGGTAGTGATTGTAGAACACTGAAAATAAATAAAATTAATTTAAAAAGGAACATATACAAATTAAACATACACCTACATAAACAAAACAAAACAAAACAAAAACAAAAAACAAAAATAAAAACTTTGAAGTAGAGGAAAGCATTCCCTGTCCAAAAGTTTCCAGTCAGATGTCATGCAGTCTATAATTCGACACTTAGAGATTCATTCAGTTACTATAAAGCATTACCACCACTTTTAAATGAAGAGCAGTCCTGGGAAGGGTAGTCTATTAAGCTATCAGTCATTAACTTTATATTGTAATAAATTATTACCTTTTCTCAAGGATTTCCTTGGTGATAGTTAGTTAAGTACATAACACTAAGGGAATAGGATTTTGATGGAAGGAGTAGGGCAGAGGTATAATTTGTTATGTGACAGACTGGGCTCTGGCATACCTCAGCAGGGAACTTTGTGCCTTTGGTGTATGAAGAAATATAACAGAAGTGAGGAACATCATAAAGGGCAGTAGAAAGATGCTGAAAATAAAAGAAGAAATTGTTTCCAATTTTACACTTCTGACTAGAACCAAGACTATCATTACTTAATCATTTCATAAAAGAGAAAGCTTGTTTTTCATGTTTATCTATGAGGTAATGTGCCTCAGACATCAAAATGACAGGAAACCTATCTAGTAAATCTTCCCTTGTTATATCGATGCCAATCTACCTTGTCTGTCTTTGCTAAGGAGAATGCTCCAAAGAATGGGTATGGGTTTTCTCTTTAAAGGTGGTCAAATCACTAGATCAGGAACATTCCATCCCCTTCAAGTCCTTAACTTATCTGTCTGAAATTTCCTTGGGAAATCATCCCTTCTTATTACATATGATGATATCTCTTACAATTACATTTAAGCTTTGCAGTCCTATTTTCCCCCAAACATTTTCCCCCTCCTTCTTATTGAAATGAAGCATAGAACCAAAAGGCTTTTTAAAAACCTACAAATTAAAGTTGGACTATTTTCTAACTACTTCCCCCCTTATTCTGTCTCGATCTGCTCTTTTTCTGAATTCTTGTCTGTCTGTTGTTGAAGGATGAAGAAAGTTTTAATCAGATTCTAATATAACTAAAACCAATCTTCTGTTATTTTTGGGTGCTACTCAAATTTATTCCTCATGAATGAACCTGAAAGAACATTCTCTCCTCAATGACTTACTTGCTTAATGGAACTGTCCTTAAGAGGGCAAGAAGAATCAAGTCTAGAAACTGTATAGACTACATAAGGTTCTCTTAGACTGGCATAGCAAAGTGAATTATGATCTCTGGCATACTGTGAAACCCTGTAATATTCCTCTGGAAATATACAGTAGTGATAATATTTGGAAAATTAAAATAAATGGAAATATAAAACAATAACTGAAATGGTATATTGGACAGAAGGCATAGGGTCAGAAAGATGTGAGATTACTACCCACCTCTGACGTACAATAGTTGTATGACCTTGGGCAAGACATTTAGTATCTATGTGCCTCAGCACATATGTGCTAAGTAATAGAATTGCACTAATTTTTAAAAATTTATTTATTTTCATTTTTCAACATTCACTCACTGAGAAAGGTCTCATGAGTTACAAATATCATCTTTCCATGTAGGAATGTAAACAGTTCAAATTTAATAAGTCTCTTATGATTTCTCTTTCCAGTTAATCTTTCATGTTTCTCTTGATTTTGGTATTTGAAAGTCAAATTTTTGTATTCATCTCCAGTCGTTTCAACAAGAATGCTTGGAAGTCCTCTATTTCATTGAATGACCATTTTTCCCCTGAAATATTATACTCAATTTTGCTGGATAGGTGATTCTTGGTTTTAATCCTAGCTCCTTTGACCTCTGGAATATCATATTCCAAGGCCTCTGATGTCTTAGTATAGAAGCTGCTAAGTCCTGTGCTATCCTGATTGTGTTTCCACAATACTTGAATTGTTTCTTTCTGTCTACTTGTACTGCTTTCTCCTTGACCTGGGAACTCTGGAATTTGGGTGCAATATTTCAAGGAGTTTTCTTTTGGGGATCTTTTTCAGGAGACGATTGGTGGATGCTTCACATTTCTATTTCACCCTCTGGTTCTGGAACATCAGGGCAATTTTCCTTGATAATTTCTTGAAACATGATGTTTAGGCACTTTTTAAATCATGGCTTTCATGATTTTTAAATAATAACTTATAAATTATCTCTCCTGGATCCATTTTGCAGGTCTGTTGTTTTATCAGTGAGATACTTCACATTGTATTCCGTGTTTTCATTCTTTTGGTTTTGTTTTATAATTTTCTGATTTCTCATAAAGTCATTAGCTTCCATTTGCTCCATTCTAATTTTCAAGAAATTATTTTCTTCAGTGAGCTTTTTTACCTCTTTTTCCATTTGCTTCATTCTGCTTTTAAAGGCGTCCTTTACCTCACTGTTTTTTGGACTTCTTTTGCCATTTGGGTTATTCTAATTTTAAAGCTATTATTTTCTTCAGCATTTTGGGGGGTTTCCTTTAACACGCTGTTGACTCATTTTTCATAATTTTCTTGCAACACTCATTTATCTTTCCAGTTTTTCCTCTATTTCTCTTACTTGATTTTTTCAAAATCCTTTTTGAACTCTTCCATGGTCTGAGACAAATTTATATTTTTTTCTTGGAGTCTTTGGATGTGGGAGCTTTGGCTTTGTTGTCTTCTTCTGGTTGTAAGAAAATAACTCTTCAACAGGAAAGTAAGAGTCCATAGTCTGTTTCTTTTTTTCCCCTTTGCTCATTTTCCCAGTCAATTACTTGACTTTTGACAACTTTGTTTAGTGGGTGGCTCCAGAAGCAGTTTTCCCTTTAGCTGGTGCTGGGGCTCAACCATGTTTCCCTCTTAGCCAGGTGAGAAATCCTTCCCACTGACCTTCAAAGCTGTCTTTGGCATTTGTAGGTTGAGATGTCTGGAAATCACAGCAGCAGCCAGCTAATTCAGTCCCCTAAGGTCTGCTCCAGCTCTATCCTAGTCAAATTTTGTTCCATTACCAGCCTGGTGTGATAGACCTTCCTGTTGATCTTCCAGATTGTCTCAGGCTGGAAAGTTGCTTCATTCTGTCATCTTGTGGCTTCTGCTGCTCTAGAATTTGCTTAGAGTCATTTTTACAGTTTTTTTGAGGGGAGAGCTCTAGCATGTCCCTGCTTCTACTCCACCACCTTGACTCCACCCCCATTGCATGGCACTATTTAGGGTTTTATTTTTCTTTCCTTCTTCCCCACTGCCTTTAAAAAAAAAAAACAAGGTATAGTGGGAGGGAAAGGGAAAGTAAGGAGAAGGTAGGAGACAAAATGAAAATGAAAAAGTCATTTTATTTTTAATGCAGGGAAGAAAGGGGAGGCCAGAAATACACAGAGAAGTTGGAAACCTTTGAAAACTAGAGGTTAAACTTATTATACACTTAAAAAGAAAAGTTAACTGTACATAAGAAAGATCTGTGGTTTCATATAAAATAACTTTTTAAAAAATTCTACTACGTATATATATATATGTATATATATACATATATATACACAGAAATAGCTTGATGATTTTTAGATTCAGAGTTTTTTTGTTAAAAGAACTGCATTGCTTGACCATTTTCTTCCTTTTATGTGCTAAGTATAAACATCCCCTAAAGCTATGAAGCTATATCCTGTGCCCACTCCTCCTTCTCTCTCTCTCTCTCTCTCTTTCATCTTATTTTCATCCATATGTTCCATCATCAGTCCTGTTTAGATGACTCCTATGTCCCTAAATCCAACCTGAAACTTTGTGCCACACTTTAATCATAGCTTACTAGTTGACTTCTGGATTTATCTACCTGTGTACTCATAGACATCACAAAATCAGCAAATTTTGAAGAGGGAATTCATTCTATTTCTTCCAAAATCAATCCCTCTTCCAAACTTCCCCATTTCTTTTAGCATCCTCTTCCTGAGTTCAAATCCAGCCTCAGACACTCTTACTAGATTTGTGATCTTGGGCAAGTCATTTAACCTTGTTTGCCTTAATTTCCTCATCTATAAAGTGAGCTGGAGAAGGTATTGGCAAACCACTCCATTATCTTTGGCAAGAAGACACCAAAAGAGGTCACAAAGAGTTGGACACAACTGAAAAAATGATGAAACATCAAACAGTGCTGGAACAGTTTATGAACAGTTGATTTGCTTTACCTAGTATCCATTCTTTTTAGGAGAGTATAAAAATTATTCATATGATAATAGGGTCTTTTTAGAGCTTAAAAGCACTTTGGAGATCATTAAGACTATTCCTATACCTTTATTTGATAAATGAAAAAAATAACGTCCAGAGATTTGGGGTATGTTGCTCAAGATCCAAGTGATAAAGCTAGATCGCTAATTACCTTGACTCCATGTTAGAGTATAAGGCATGCTCATCTAGAGAAAAAGAATCTAATTTCAATCCATCTCTAGTTCACACAATCTGTATTACTTTATTCAAATCACTTAAATTCCTTGTTTTTCAATTTTCTCATCTGTAAAATGAGGGTTTTGCATATCATATTATCAAATTCCCTTCCCAGCTTTGGTTTTAAAATTCTCATTTGATTCATCTCTATTTTGAACCCCCTAAAGGGAGTGTCAGATGATTATATTTAAGTATGTGTCTCTCTTTTTTTCATCTATTTTATTTTATTTTTTCTCACATTTTATTCTTTCTTGATTTTAATTAATTTAATATTATTAGATATGCATGGAGGCTGAAATTCATGTTTTGCTTTTGCTTGGTGTTCCAAGGTTTGAGAGGACAATTCACTAGTTTTAGCATCTCAGTAATACCTTGAATTTTCAGGAGTCTTCAGTCTCATAGAGTAAGAATTTCATCATTGAGTGAAAGTAAATATATTTATAGAATACTGTTAATAGCAGAGCTAGAAAAACTTATTTTGTGTTCTCAGATGTCATAGCGGATTTTTAATGACTCTTAAAAATCTGTCATTTTACTGCCCCCAGCTTTCACCTAAAAATGTGATTAATTTTATGGTCAGATGGAGAGGAGTCAGCACTGAATGTAAAAAGCAAACAGGGCCAAAGAGTGGGTTCACATAGTGTGCAGAAGAATAATGCAACTACTTACTATTACATCAAATTCTACATTTCAAGTATTGATCAAACTAGTTATCAAAATGAGATCAATATGTCACATTCAAGATATGTCCATCCTTCATAAATATTCAAAGCACTGGTTACTCTTTAAAATCCTGATAGAGTTTGGCAAACTTGATTTTCATTATTTTAGAGACTTTATAGGAGGTGTTAGCCAAAACATCTTGACAAATCCCCACCAAAAAATAGATATGGAACACAGCACCCAATGAGCAGTCCAATGAGTCACTAGCTTTTGGGTTGGATTCCTTTTTCAGCAGTATGTGGGTTAGGAGACTGGAGAACAACCAATGCGTATTCATTTTGACTGCTTTAATTCTGTTGCCCCAAAACTTCTGAGTGAAATATTTGACAAGGAAACATTCCAATTTGCCTTTCTATGTCACATAGACTTTCTCTTGTTTTCATGGTAACTCTTTTACTTCTCCAAAATCTAAAGCATCGTGGCAAGAGGACAGTGACATTTGAAAAGCTGAGTCAAATTTGGTGAAGTAAAATGTAACAATTTTAAAAATTTAAATAATTTTTACTTTTTCAAAATTCAAAATATTTAATTTATAGTGAAAATGCAATTTAAAAAATAACAATACACTACCTTTTTGAAGTCCAGAATAATTCAGAATTTTGTGGTGGCTTAGGTCTTAGACCTAGCTGTGGCTTTAGTATACTTGGCATTGCTGAGCTAGAAACTTCTATATTCTGTGCTGCCTCAGTAATGGAAACACTTTCATGACAGTGATGTCAGAGGTGAAAACCAATCAGAGGAGCTTGAAGAAGACTAGTTTCCTCCCCTGCCCCATGCTATACCTAGACCTCCTTATTATTCTTGGAGTTTTCTCAGACCCAGAAGTGGCAAGTGCTACATGCAAAGGGCTTGGTGCTGGAGTCAGTCTCTAAATTATAACAAAGACAATATTTAGATCTCACTTTAAGGTTTGCAAAGTACTTTCAAAGTCTTATCTCATTTGATTCTAACAATCATTGCCAACTACAGATGAAGAAACTAAGACTGAAAATGAATAAAAGACTTGCCCATGATCAAATAGCTAGGAAATATCTGAGACAGAAATTGAACTAAGGTTTTCCAGACTCCATGTCCAGAATATATACACACACATACACACATATACACATACATGTGAATGTATATACACACATGCATATATATGTTTATGTGTGTATTACATGCATATTGCATCTATATGTGTTTATATACCTCTATGTTTATATATGTATGTATACACACTGTATATAGTATATCTCCAAGCATATATGTGCACATATGTATAAACACACATATGAATGCATAGACATAAGTATGTATATACACATGAACATACATATACATACATACATACATACACATATTGGGCAGACACTGAAAAACAATGGTGGGTTGTGTCTAAAATTGAACAGGAGGAGAGTGAGGTGTCATCTTTGGGAAATTGTAATGGCCTATTACCTTCTCCTTGAAAAAAAGACCTTTTTAAATGTTAATCTTTATGCAGAGATGGAGTATGCTCATAATTCTGAGAATAACATACTCTTCAAAAAAAGGAATGGAAGCACACCCAAAAAAACACTGAAAAGACGCATGGTTTAATAAAGAAATTATTTCAAAGGAGAAGATGTGTACCGTATGACATCAGAGAGATGTAAAAAATGGAAAGGAATTGGATTTATCTCATGGTAAGAGTGAGTAATGAGAAGCTTATCTTTTCCAGGAATGTAAAGAGAAGAAAAAGAAGGGTGTCCAGCATGTTGGGTGGATATTCTTGGGTGAACTTTGAGTAGGATACCGATGAGAATTGTTTAGAATAGTTATGTTTGAGTCCTCTATCACTGGAAAGAACAGTCAGCTCACAATGACCCCAGATCAGGAGTCTACTGATAAATGTTTAACTAGTTCTTCCTCCACCCCCAAAAAAACCCCAACAAAAACTTTTGGGTTTAATCTGCATTATTAAGATTTTCTCCATCACTTTTTAATGTCTAGATAACTGACAAAACAATAAATCATGTATTTATTTTGAGTTGTAGTATTTACAAATTCTCTGAAGAATAAGGCTCATGACAGAACCTTGGGGAGAAAGTATATAATTAGTGCATATGACCAGGATGAAGACTCAACTAAGGAAACTTAGAAGGAGTATTCAGATAAGTTGAAGAAGAACCAGAGGAGAAACCAAGAGAGGAAACATTCTACAGGAGAAACCAGCAGTCATAACTATTAAAGGCTGTAGCAAGCTTGAGAATGAAAAAGAGATTTAGAAAAGACAAAGTGATTTAACAATTAAGAAATCAATGCTTGGGGGCAGCGAGCTGTCATCGTGAATAGAGTACCAGACCTGGAGTCTGGAGGACCTGAGTTCAAATCTGGCCTCAGACACTAGACATTTACTAGCTGTGTGACCTTGGGCAAGTCACTTAACCCTTGCCTTTCCCCCTCCAAAATGGAAAATAAAAAGAAATCAATGCATTTGTTTTTGTTGTTGTTCAGTCATTTCTGACTCTTCATGACCCCATTGACCATAATATGACAGGCCCTTTTATTCTCCACTGTCTTTCCAAGTCTGTTCAAGTTCCTATTTGTTGCTTCCATGACACTATCTATCTAGCTTATCCTCTGCCATTCCCTTTTCCTTTTGACTTTAATCTTTCCCAACATCAGTGCCTTTTCCAAAGTCCTGTCTTCTCATTATGTGGCTGAAGTATTTAAGCTTCAGCTTTAGTATTTCACCTTCCAGTGAATAACCTGAATTAACTTCTTCAAGTATTGACTGATGTGAGCTCCTTGTTGTCCAAGAGACTCTCAAAGGTTGTCTCCAGTATCACAATTCAAAAGTGTTTATTCTGTAGGGCTTGGCTTTCCCTATAGTTTAACTCACATCCATACAATGCTACTGGAAAACAAACAAAAAAAACTATAGCTTTAACTATATGAACCTTTGTCAGCAAAGTGATGTACCTTCTTTTTGGTATGCTGTCCAGACTTGCTATAACTTTCCTTCCAAAGAGAAAATGTCTTTTATTTTCATGGGCACAATTGCTATCTGCAATGATCTTTCAGCCCAAGAATACAGAATCTGACACTCCTTCCATTTCTTCTCCCTCTATTTTCCAGAAACTGATGGGACCTATTGCCAAGCTCTTAGTTTTTTTGATGCTAAGTTTCAAGCCAGCTTTTACATTCTCTTATTTCACCGTCATCAAGAGGCTTCTTAATTCCTCTTCACTTTATTCCAGCAGAGTGGTATCATGTCCATATTTGAGATTGTTGATATTTCTCCTGGCAACCTTAATCCTGGATTTTTTTTATCTAGCCTGGAATTTTATATAATTATTCTTTTTGGCCCACATGCAAATTCCTCAGGAGACAAGTAAAATGATTTGGTACTCCTGTCTCTTTGAGGACTTGCCACATTTTGTTGTGATCCACACAGTTATAGGCTTTATGAAGGAGAAGTAGACTTTTTTTCCTGGAATTCCCTTACTTCTTCCAAATTCCAGCTAATGTGGACAATTTGGTCTCTAGTTCCTCTGCCTATTTGAAAATCAGCGTGCTCTTCTGGTAATTCTCAGTTCACATGCTGTTGAAGTTTATCTTACAGAATCTTAAGCAAAAAATTTGCTGGTGTATGAAGTGAGTTCAATTGTTTGGTAATTTCAACATTCCTTGGCATTGACCTTCTTTAGAATTAAGATACCAACTGATCTTTTCCAATCCAGTGGCCACTGTTTGTGGTTTGTTTTTTTGCAAATTTGCTGGCATATGTAGCACAACACTTTAATAACATCATATTTTAGGGCTTTAAATAGTTAACTTGGAATTCCATCACCTCCACTAGCCTTACTGTTAGCAATGCTTCCTAAGGACCATTTGACTACATTCTCCAAAATGTCTGACTCTACGTTAGCAACCACAGTATCAAGATTATCAGTGATGTTAAGATCTTTTTTATATAGTTGTTTTTGTATATTCTGGCCACCTTTTCTTAATCTTTTGTGCTTTTGTCAAGTCTCTAACATTTTTCATGTTCATTTTTGCATGAAACTTTCTCTTTATAGCTCTTATTCTTGAAAATATCTCATCTTTCTTACTGTTTTCTGTTATTTCTTTGCATTGATCATTTAAGGAAACCTTATCTCTCCTTGCTATTCTCTGGAAGTCTGCATTTAGCTGGCTATATCTTTCCCTTACTTTACCTTTTATTTTCCTTTTTTTCCTCAGCTATTTTTAAAGTCTCATCAGACTGTCATTTTTCTTTCTTTCTGTTCTTTTTCTTTGGAATGCTTTTTTTTTGCTGCCTCCTATACAATATTGAGAGCCTCTATCCAGAATTCTCCAGGTACTCTACCAGGTCTTATCTATTAATTTTATTCATTACTTTTTCTTTATGTTCATAAATTTAGGTCATACCTGCATGGTCTGATGGTTTTCTATACTTTTTTCTAATTTGTTTGAATTTTGCAATAAGAAGCTTATGACCTTAGCTATAGTCAGCTGCAAGTCTTGTTTTAGTAACTATATATAGCTGCTTCCCCTTTGGCTTCAAAATATATAATCCACTTAATGTCTATATTGGTGTCCATATGTAGAGTAGCCTTTTCAGTTCTTGAAAAGAATGTTATGACCAGTGAGTTATTTTGGCAAAACTCCACTAGTCTCTGTCCTGCTTCATTTTGTACTCCAAGGTCAAGCTTGCCTGTTGTTGAATTTATCTTTTGATTTTCTATTTTACTATTGCAATCACCTATGATGAATATGACTTAGTTTTGGTGCTATTTCTAGAAGAAGCTGTAGGTTTTCACACTTTGAAATCTTTAGCATCAGTACTTGGAGCATAGTCTTGTATTGTGATGTTAAATGGTTTGCTTTGGATAAGAACAGATATCATTTGTTCATTTTTGAGATTATATCCCAGTACTGCTTTTTTTATCCTTTCATTGACTATAAGGTCTACTCTATTTCTTCTAAGGGATTCTTGCCTACAGTAGTTCATGTAGTGATCACATGAATTAAGTTCACCATTTCCATCCATTTAAGTTCACTTGTACCCAAGATATCCATATTTAATCTTACCATATTTTATTTGACTAAATCCAGCTTACGATGGTTCGTAGATCTTAAATTCCAGATTCCTGTGCAATTTAGGTCTTCATAGCATCAGACTTTTTTTTCATCACCATCTACAGCTAAGTCTCCTTTTGGCTTTAACCCACCTGTTTCATTAGTACTGGAGCTACTTGTAGTTGGCCTCTGATCTTCCCCAGTAGTGCAATGAACACCTTCTGTCTTGAGGAGCTCATCTTCTGTTGTCATCTTTTCTCATTTTTGTTTTTCCAAAGATACTGCCAAAGATATACCAGCTATCTCAGAATCTCTAGGAAACAGTGCACTCTTGAACTTTTTGCCATAGAGGAAAATGGCTCAGTCATCGTAACAGCCCCCAAGAGCATCTCTCTATCAAAGCCTGTTTCAATAATGTACATGTGGTGACTGAATCATGAAAATGTTAAATTTTGTTTACACTCTGCTATTTCAGATGCCAAGGAAATGTGTAATATATTTTAGAAAATTTCCATCCAAAATATTTCTATAATCTTCTTATAGTACAGAAGGTCTCATTCCATGATGAGACCAGTAGCAACAATGGCAATAGCTTGCATGTTTATAAAGATTCAAATTTTATGCAGAACTTTGCATACATTATCTCATTTTATATTTACAAGTACACTATTTCCAGGGAAATAGTCTGAGTGTTATCATCCCCATTTGACATACAAGAAACCTGAGTGCCCTATTGTGCAACTTGTCCAAGGTGATACTCCCTGGGAACAGGGAAGCTAAGATACTAAGCTTTTATTGTTTGACTCTTCTAGCCTTTTCATTATATTTCTTTGGGGGAGCTTTATGATTTCAGAGGTGTAGGAAAATCATAATAAGGAAATTGCTTCTACTAAATCACATCAGCACTTGCTCTACAACTTCTAACTTTCTGAGTCAATTCTCAAATTACAGTATTATACTTAATACTTTTCTCATATTTATGTGGTACTCTACACCTTAAACAATGTTTTACCTGCAAAAGCCATGGGAGGTAAGAGGTACAAAAGCCCAGAGCCCAGAAGAAGTAATTCAGCTTTAATCACATGGCCAATGAATAGAGAAACCGGAATTTAATTATAGGTCTTTTAACTCCAACTCTACACTTACTCTCTACATCTCTTTCTTTTCCTATCGAATAGATCGTGAAACATTAGCTCTTTGAGAGTAGGGATTATTTCATTCTCTGAATTTTTGTCCAAAATACTTATCAGTATGCCTGGAATATAATAAGTACTTTATAAATGTGTTGATTGATTAATATTAGGAAGCATTTTCAAGAATGTCATTCTCCATGTTTTGTAAAAAATATCTTTCCACTTATATGATTGTGATGGAATACCAACATGCTATAAGAAATGATGAGCAAGACTGCATCAGAAAAGCTTAGGGAGACTTACATTAACTGATTCAAGGTGAGCAGAACTAGAAGGACATTGTACATAGCAAGAGCAATATTGTAATGATGATTGACTGTGATAAACTTAGCTATCTTTATACCAGTAATTCAAGACAATTCCAAAGGATCCCTGATGAAAAATTCTGTCCACCTCTAGACAGAGAACTGATGAACTCTGAGCAGGGCATTGAAGAACACTTTTTTCATTTCATTTTTCTTTCCTTTTTTTTTTTTTTTGCAATATGGCTTATGAAAATGTTTTGCATGACTTCAAATATGTAAATAATACCATATTGTTTGCCATCTCAATGGAAGGTGGAGAGGCAGGATGAAGGGAAAGACTTTGAAATTAAATTTAAAAAATAATATTAAAATAAATAAATAAAATTTACACACATGTGTATGTATATACGTTCATGCACATCTATTTCTCTATCCTCTGTCTGTCTGTCTGTCTGTCTGTCTATCTATCTATCTATCTATCTATCTATCTATCTATCTATCTATCTATCTATCTATCTAATTTTCCACCACTTTCCACATGGTTTTCTTCCATCAATGGCCACTGGGAGCGCTGTCATCCTGAAGTAGAGTGCACCAAAGGAAATATTTGTTTTCTCAAATTACCAATGACCCACATCTTGTTCTTTAATCATAAACAGAACTTTATAAAAATGAAAGCCTTGTATTAGAGATTTCTATCCCTCTTGAGGTTGTGGTAACATGCTATTCTTTGCTTTCAGCTTCTGTACCTTATTAATAGCATGTTTATTTTTCTAATGCTTATTTTCCTGAAGTTCAGCAATTTGTTGCCATGTTGGATTTGACTAAGACTCTTCCTGAAAGCACTCCTAAATAAAAGTTAATTTGGAAAAGTATTGTTGATTTTTGGAAAGGAAAACAAATTCTAAGCATAAAAGTACCTCTGGAGAGATTAATTTGTAATTCAAGGAGATTGAAAATCATTTTCATTTTTGTCCAAGTGGTACTCCACAAAATGTTAGACTTACAGAATCTGAGATTTAGAAGAGATCTTAGAGGCTACCTAACCCAATGCTTTTTCAAATTCATGAATATTCTCTCAAGCATTCTTCTGACGCACTTGTCCAGTTTTGTAATATCTCATGAATATTTCCAGTAATGAGAAGCTCACTTCCTCATAAACTGATTCTACTGAAAGTTCTAAGTATTTGAAATACTAGCTCTGACAGTGATCAAAACTACCTCCTTGAGTTATTATCACTTCCTTTAATAATTCAATTAACATTTAGTAAGCACTTACTGTATACAGATCTCTGTATTCATTGAACTTCCAGTCTAGGAAAGGAGAGGTATAAACACAGCCTTATTAGTCCTGCCTTCAGAGTATTATAGCTTGAGTATATTTACTTTTCTGACATCAATCTTTCACATATTTGAAGATAGCTTTTTGCCTCCCATTGACGTTTGTGTCCTAACTAACAAGCCCAGTTTTGATCCTTATTACTCTACTGTCACCCAAGGACATTTATTCAGTGCCTTTTGTTTTGTTTATAACTTTCTTGAGTGACAACATTCAGTATTTTATAACCTAAAATCTTTTGTTTTATTTTTGATGCCAAGCCTTAATTGCCTCTTTCAACTTCCATCCATTGCTCCTACTTCTTTCCTCTGGTTTTATCAAACAATACAAAGTTCATTCCTCTCCCACATGATAGTATTTCAAATCATTGAAAACAGCTTTTGTGTCCCCCATTAATCTTTTTTTTCTCCAGGCTGCTGCTACAATAAAACTTAGAGCACAACTGGAGAAACCAACAATGATGAAGAAATCTAGAGATAGACTTATGTATGTCATCCATTGACCAGTATTATTAAGTTCAGTGACATTATAGGTTACTTGATTGCCCTTAGGCAATGTATTTTTTGGTGTAATCAATTCTCATCTATTGAGCTGTAAAGTCGAGGATGAAAGATTGGCCCACTTGCAAGAAGAGGTGACTATTGATTCTTTCTGAAGGTAGAGGATAGCTCTAGAGGGCAAGCAATGTATAGTCATAGAGGACAAACCCACACTGACGAAATCACAGACCCTTGGAGCACTGAAGTATATTTAGGGGCACTGCATAAGTGGTAGCATTTCAAAAGAAGCATTGTGCCCCTACTCCTTTATACCTGGTTGATGACTTGTTGATGAGAACCTGATGATAATAATGTTGGTTTTTACCTGCATTAGTTTAACTCTTTTCTGTTGTCTGAAGGCTTACACCTACTCTTCCATTGTTTATATGAATACCAGTGGCCAAAACCACACCAGTGGAGCTATGTTTAGAAGTTCCAATGAACAAATTTAGGGTAAATGTTAGGAACAACATCTACAGAATTAGGTGGGGGAGAAAACTGTCAACTAAGAAGGTGAGATTGAGACCAGATATGAATTAATGCCTCTAAGAGATATTATATGCCATAGGTTATTTCAAATTTAAAAAATTGTTTAGCATCATAGGAAAAAAAAAACCCAGACTTTCTATAGGACCCTTGAGTTTTTCATTCTTCTGAAGAATGTTGTGGGATATACTTTCATTGAATATTAATGAAGCAAATTAGTGAAGAAATGTCCTACTGCGTCTCAACCACAGGAATCAACATGACTCATTAGACTCCTGTTGATTAAAAATGTGAAAGTGGGTTTTCTTTCTTTTAATTCTAATTAAATAAATTTGACAGGCTTTCTTGATTCCCAATTGGTTCAAATCTCCCAAGCTTGAAATGAAAGAAAGATGTAACTTCCTTGTAAACAACATTTACTGGCTTATATTTTGGAAATGCTCTCTTGGAGAAAGCAACAAGAATCAGGCAGATAGCTGAAAAGTAGGCACATGGCCAACGTCCCATAAAGTAGTGAAAAGACAAAGGTGCCAGTCATTCAATTGCATGAGTTAGACGGAAATGGTAGATTGGGTCCAGTATGACTTGCAGAGGATTCTAATGTCACAGAAGTGACAAGCCCAGATTTAATTCCCCGTTACACAGCTCAGCTGTAGCAAGAAGTGGCAGTGAATGGATCTGACTTATTTTTGCCGTCCATTCTGATTTATATGCATTCGTATAGACCTGGTTGAAGACTATGCTTGAGAAGCTTATCATCAGAGCCACAGTACAGCAAGGGAAGACATCTATTTTTATTTCTGTCCTTTCTTTTTAGTGCCAAATAAAACCTTCCAAACCTTAAGTTGTACAATTCTTTGCCCAGTTTATACCACATAAATGCAATCTATTGTGGCAGTAAGCATGGGAATATAATAAAGACCTGAACAAGGCCTGACTTGAAGCATCAGGGAAAAAATGAAAAGGGGAATTGCTTTCCTCTCTACTTTTCTTCTCTCTTCTTTCCCTCTCTACTCTATCCCATGCTCTCTAGCCCTCCGCTCCTCCAAAACCTCCAGAAGAGTCAAAAGTAATATTTACATGAATGAAGGATTAATATGTGTTTCATTGAGATTTACATTTTTAAAAAATAAATTCTTACTGATATCTTTTCAACATCAACTACATTTCTCAATGTAGTCCCCCCGTGAAGAGTCATCTCATACATAGAAAAAATGAGTAAAAAAGGATAAAACAGTGATTTAGCTAAACTAACCAATATATCAGCAAGACATGCAGTATTTAAAACCTTTATCAGATTGATTGCCAACTTAAGGGGGAAGAAAGGGAGGGAGGAAGAAAAAAATTGTAACTCAAAATCTTATAAAAATGAATGTTGAAAAGTATCTTTATGTGTAATTGGAAAAAATATAATACTACTAAGTGGGGTAAAAAAGATAAAGTACTTGGGCTCTTCTCTCATGGGGTCAAGAAAGCCAGGGCTAGCATCCATAAGAGAACCCTTGTAAATGACAGATAATTAAGTGCTAATTGCAATGAATTCTAACCCATAAGTTCAATTCAATTCAACAAACATGTAACTTATTACCATAATTCTTGCACTATTTCATGGATCCTGGTACTGTTCTTCTTAAAAGACTGTAAGGTCTTTGAGGGAGGTCCTGAATCATATATTTCTATTCTGTACTCAGTGAGTTTTTGATTATTTAGTTAAAAATAATTACAGAATTTCCTTTTCAATTGTTCTATCCTTAGTTGAACACGTCCTATGGTAGATCCTAAGAACACAACAACAAAAACCGAGACAGACATAAAATCTGTTTCATATAAGTGTGTTGAAATGTTCATAAGTTTACATTCTACTGTGGCTTGTACAGCATGTTTATAGATAAGTAGATATAAAGAAATCAAATTTTTTGTTATGTTGTTATATTTGTTCCTTCTACCCATGGTGATTGTCGACTTCTCTCTGACAAGATTCTTAGAGCATTGTCTGGGAGTGCTAAGAGGTTAGGTGACTTACAGCAGCGTAGCTTATATTTCTCAAAGGCACGCCATGAATCCAAGTTTTATAGGTTCCAGTTTTGGAACTCTTTCCAACACACTCCATTGTCAGTGCAATGAATCCCTACTCATTTTGAACATTGAGTAGAATTCAAAGAGTCAGAAATGTAAGAAAAAAAAACATTCAAGAAACCTGCAATAATAGTAACTAACATTTAAATAATACCCATATGTTGCAGATGCTATATTAAGTATTTTCTTTACAAATATTACCTCATCTAATCTTCACAATAACCTTGGGAGGTACTTGCTATTGTTATCTAATTTTTCCAGATGAGAAAACTGAGGCAAGCAGAGGTTAGTTGATTTACCCAGGGTCACACAGCTAATAAGTGTCTAAGGCCAAATTTGAACCCAATGTTTCCTGACTCTAGGCCTTATGTTTTATCCACTGTGACTAGCTAAATAATTAACCCCTGCCCCCAAAGAAGAATCGGGAAAATTATATTGCTTTTTCCACTCACATGGAGTCACAGAATTTCAGAATGGAAAATCACTTCAGTAGTTATCCAGTGCAACTCCCACCTGAACAGTAATTCCCACTAAAATAAAACCAAACAAGTACTCATCCCACTTTTTGCTGGAAAAGTGTTAGTGAATGGAAGCTTGCTATTGGCAGAGGTTTCCCACCCCCCTTTCAGATAACTCTACTCCTTATGAAGTTTGTCCCGTAAGGATAACTAAGTTTGATTGTTTGTTCTGGTAGGCCTACCACCAATCTTTCTGCACTAAGCCTACCACAAGACAACATCGTTACAAAAGGTCAAAAATACTGTCTATAGTATCACCAAATTTTACGTTTAAATTTTAAAAACATTTTTATTTAAAATTTTCAGCTCCAAATTCTAGCCCTCCTTCCCCTCCCGTCTCCCTTAGAAAATAAGCAATAGGTTATACTTGTTCAATTGTATAAAACATTTCCATACTAGTCACTTTGTATAAGACTTGAATAAAAGAAAAATATGAAAAAAATGAAAAATAGCATATTTCAGTCTGTATTCAGTTCTTTCTCTGGAGGCAAATAGTATGCTTCATTATTAGTCCTTTGGGGTTGTCTTGGATCATTGTATTGTTGAGAAGATCCGTCATTCACAATTCTTCATCAAACAATACTTCTGTTACTGTGTACAATGTTCTGGTTCTGTTAACTTCACTATGTATCATTTCACATAAGTGTTTTCAGTTTTTTCTGAAGTTGTCCCACTTGTCATTTCTTATTGCATTCTATTCCATTGCAATCATATGCCACAGTTTAGCCACCATTCGCCAATTGATGGGCATCCCTTTGATTTCCAATTCTTAGCCACCACAAAAGAAAAAAAAAACAAACTGCTATAAATATTTTTGTACAAATAGGTCCTTTTCTCTTTTTTTGAATGTTTTTCAGATATAGACCTAAAAGTGGTGTTGTTGGATCAAAGGTTATGCAGAAATAGATATCACTTTGAGCATAGTTCCAAATTTCTCTCCAGAATGGTTGGATCAGTTCACAACTCCACATTAGTGTCCCAGTTTTCCCATATCCCCTCCAACATTCAACATTTTCCTTTTTTTGTCATATTTGTCACTCTGATAGGTGTGAGGTGATAGATACCTCAGAGCTGTTTTAATATGCATTTCTTTGATCAACAGTGATTTAGAGCATTTTTTTATATAACTATAGATAGCTTTTATTTCTTTATCTGAAAACTGCCTGTTCATATCCCTTGATCACTTATCAATTGGGGAATGTTTTGCATTTTTATAAATTTTATTCTGCTGTCTGAGTCAATAGCTTCTCAGTTTTATTTTAGAAATGAGGCCTTTATCAGAGATACTTGTTGCAAAATTTTTCTCCCAGTTTTCTGCTTTTCTTAAAATTTTAGTTACATTGATTTTGTTTATGCAAACTTTCAAATTCTGTGTAATCAAAATTATCACAGATTTTGCATTTTTATACCATTCCTGTGGCCACAACATGCAAAATTCTAAATGAATTATGAAACATTTTAACCAGCCCTTAATCTTATCATCTAGCATTTACGAGGGAAAAGAAACTTTGCTGATAATTAATAGGTAGATATCCTTTTTTGACTAAGTACTGGCTATTAATGAATAAAAATAATTATATAGCATGTTCTAGCTTCAATGCAATATGTAAGTGGATAACAAGAGGTACAATTAAGATTATTTTTAGGAATTGTTAATATAATGAATGTTTAGTGTAGAAGGATCATTATTTTCAAAAGAATATGAGAAAAGTAGAATTAGTATGCTTGTTCATTTCTAGAGTAAAGCTTAATAGTTTAATTATCATGACTAGCAATCAAGGTTTTTTTTTTAACTGAATTAAGAATTTCTAAGAACATAAATTTGGTACTATGAGCACTGGATGGAAAACTGAGCTGGAATATAAGCATTTCACCTTTTGGGGTTATCCAAGAGCATCTAGATTTCCAGAACAATAATGTTATTTCTATTGTGTTTTAAGTTCTCCAAAGCATGAATCATAATATTTCTTATTTAATTTTCAAAACAGCCCTATGAGATAAATCATATTTTTTAATAGATGAAGAACAGGTGCACAGAGGTTATGTGACTTGCTCATGGTCACATAACATTTGAAGCTGTAAAATTAAAAAAATTTTTAAATTCTATTTTGCTAAGACTTAGTGAACTAGCTTTAATATTCCCTTTCTACAGTTCCTTCCCCTTATAAACTTCACCTACTACTCAAGTCCCAGAGAAACCTGCCTAGAGGTCAAGCTTTTGTTTGGTGATTAAATGCACTTTTGTAATCCCACCCCTCACCCACTTTCCAAATAAACTTGACTAAACTTTTAGAAAGGTCAGATCTCACCAATTTGAACTTTTGTAGCTAGGTGGAGTAATACTACACCTGGAGTGAGGAAGATTCATTTTAGTGAGTTCAAATCTGGTTTCAGATATATACTAACTGGGTCACCTTGGGCAAGTCAATGAACTCAGTATGCCTCAGTTTCCTCATTTGTAAAATTGACTGGAGCGGGAAATGGCAAACTACTCCAGAGTCTTCGCCAAGAAAACCCCAAATGTGGTTGTGAAGAGTTGGACTGAACAACAGTAACACCAGTCATGACCAGGAAGTCTTTTGACTTGAATCACATGTTTTGGCTGTGGTTGAGGAGATTCAAATTCTCAATTCTGACTATGTCATCATCTAGTCAATTAGAAGAAGATATAACTATGTTGATCTAGATTTTCCTCTGCCACCTTGCTAATTGTTATAAAAGGTCCAATTAACACTCACCCAATGTCTCTGAGAGAGGTCATTGACCCAATTTTTTGGTTATTGCTAGTCTAACTGATAAATCAGTCATTTTTAGAATTTTAGGCCTCAGTTTATCTTAATTTTTAAACATAAATTAAAATATATTTCTGAATCCCAGATCAGAACTTCTACCTATTAAGCCCCGAACTAAACATTTAATGAACTTTTTGCAACAAAAATACCCATTCTTCTGCAAATTAGAGATGAGAAATCTCAATCTCAGTCAAATGTCCTCAAGAAAATAGGGTCTCTGTTTTCCTCCAGAGTCCCTAAGAAAGCCTAAGAGAACTTTCCCAAAGGACCCATCTACTTTAGTCAAAAAGACCCTCACAGTACTCTGTATATCTTTGTTTCTACCTCTGTCTGTTTCAGTTTTCTCATTTGCAAAATAAGAATACTAACCACTCTTACCTCACAAGGTTGTTGTGACGAAAAACTGAGAAAATGTTTGGAAATCACTTTGTAAATCTTAAAGCATTCTATTCATTCTTCTAGTGAAAGGCTTAATTCCGGAAACACAGTAGGTACCTATCAAGTGTTAGTTGACTGCTTATTATCCAAGCCTACAGTGAGTCTTCCTCTCCAGAACCTTCCTTTGTTCTTATAGGTCTCCTTAAAGTCTCATGTAAAATCTGATTTACTGTAAGAAGGTTTTCCCTGCCCTCCTTAATGCCAATGATTTTTCCTGTAGATTCTCTCCAATTTAGCCTGTAGATACCTTAGTCTTACATGCTTGTTTCCATCATGTATCCCCATTAGATTATAAGCTCCTGGAGAGCAGGAATTTTTTTTTTTGTATCTGTAATACTTAGCATAGAGCCTGGCACAGTAAGTCAATGCTTATAGACTTGACATATGGACACCCTGACTTCAGTTTAGTCCTTGTTTTTTTTTTTTAATTGCTTCATTTAGTCACCTAGCTTTAGCTCTCTGAAGGTAGGGAACCTCTATCTTATTTACATTTCTTTCATACATTCACCCTATTGCCCCTTTGTGTACCAGCAAGGATGGACTTTTGTTCCAGAGCTGAGGATACAAGTTTAATCTATTTCTGTGGCTTGATTATGGATGCCAACAGGTGCAAATCATTTAAGTGGAAGACCTAGAGTTGGCAGAAACAAAGAAAACGTTCCCAGGAGTAAGCCTGCTGCAATATCAATGGTTTAGTGTTGGTGAGCAATTATCCTCAGCGATTTTGATGTCAGTAGGCTTCTGTCTTCACTGTTTCTCAAGAGACTGCACGTGTTGTTTCCTCTGGTCTTATAGAGACAGTTGGAATTTTCTCCCTTTTCCTGAAAGCCAGATTGTATTGTAGAAGTGATTGCAAAGAGTCACTAGGTGACAGTGAAGTTGTAAACCAAATTCCCTAGCCGTACTACTTGAAATAATGGGGAAAGGTGTGTGTACAGAGGTGGGGAGTAATCTCATACTTTTCCCTCTTTCATTAGCTGAATAGGTGATTATCACCAATTATATTATGCCAAGAAGTAGAGATACCAGGAAGCTCTGGGAGAACACCAAAATGTGTAATAGATGTTTCTTGGGGGACTAATAATCTAGACAGGAAAGACAATGACAATGAAACAAATTATTCATTTGTGTTGAATGCCATTTGGACAGATTATATATTTCATCCTTGTGGTTTCTCTTCACCTTTGATAACATTTTTGACTGAAAAAATGTTTTAGTGGAAAAGTATGCTGTTCTTTCTCTGTCTGTCTCTGTCTGTCTGTCAGTCTCTCTCTCTCTCTCTCTCTCTCTCTCTCTCTCTCTCTCTCTCTCTCTCTCTCTCTGTCCCGTCCGTTTTCTGTCTGTCTCTTTCCCTTCATCTTTTTCTATCTGTGTCTCTCCTCCTTTCTTCTACATAGTCAACATTTTGTCAATACTTATGGAATTGAGTTGGATTTTGCTGTGAAAAGAAAGCAAAGGTATTTTTAAGGCCATGTGCAATATAAGAGGAATGAGTCTGTAGCCCTTGAGCAGTCCGTCTTTTCCATTAATTGCTTGGTCCCTATTCTCCTCTGTAAGGTTCAAAAGGATACATTCTCTTTGTCATTATTTATTTTATTTTTAATTTATGGAATAAAACAAGATAATAACATAACGGTATAATAAAAAAGATGATTGCTCATGAAAATGCAAATCTGTTATGTACAACCTGCTTTTCCTTTCAAACATAAAGTTATTATATAAATTTCTTTTTTTCTTCCCTCCCTATCCCCCACCCTAAAGATGGCTACTATTAGACAAAAATAGATATACACACAAATACACATATACAATTATTCTATACATGCTTATCTTTATCAATTCTTTCTTTGAAGGCAGATAGCATTTTTCTTCATATGTCCTTTATAGTTGATTTAGATATTTATAATAATTAAAATGATTTATTCACTCAGTCATTCTTAAAACAATATTGCTATAACTGGTACAATGTTCTCTGTGTTCTGTTCATTTTGATTTTCATTATTTTGTGCAAAGAACTCGAAATTGCTGGAATGCCCATCAATTGGGAAATGGCTGAACAAGTCATGGTATATGACTGTGATGGAATACTATTGTGCTATAACAAATGATAAGCTCAGTGTTCTTAGAAAAACAAGGGTTCTCTCTCAACATCTCTCAGAACAGAACAGAATATGTGCTGGAGTCATAAACGCATCAAAGAATGTAAGGTTCAAACTGAGAACTGATTTAGGTATCATCCAGATCAATCTTCTCATTTTACCAATGTGGAAAATGAGGTCTAAAGATGGAAAATGTGGGTTCTTGAGAATTCACAAATTGTTAGTAACATAGTCAGGACTTCTTACTCACAAGCTTTCCTACATATGTAAGTACTTTTCTCCAGAACCCAAAGATCTTTCTTTGATTAACACTTAACTAGAGGAGAGAATTACTTATGCATATTACTCAGATTTGTAACCCCTGGAGAAGCACCATTTCAACTCTGCACACACCTCTACCATCATCCATCAATTCTCCATCCATTCATGCATTCCACAAATAAATAGGCACCTACTTGTCAGAGGCTGAAGATGGAAAGGATGCAATGACTTGTAGATGATGCTAGCTTTAGGAAGACTAGCTGTAAATCCTCTCTCTGACGTTGCCTTCAGGGTGACAAGTTGTGAATCTGTTTCTGACACCTGCCACATATTTGACCAGGTGCCCAACCAATACAAAGGTCAATTTTCTCAATGTAGAGTTGTTATGGAGGCTGTCTAACCAAGTAAATAGAGAGCCATCTGTGAAGCTAGACACACTTGGGATCATATCCAGCCTTTGGCACATAACTGGCTTGGTTACCTTGGACAAGTCATGTGCTTGAGGAAACTCTTTAAGACTTTATGTTGCAGAAAAGGTATCAGTTCATATTGATAAGGGAAATTTCTTCACCCACGAGTTTTCCAGGACCTATGCTATTGGAATAACAGGTCCAGTTCCTGTGTGTAAGGAGGAGATTCAATGACTGTGCAGGGGAAAGAAAGTTGATGAGATTTTGAGTGCTAGTTTACGTGTAAAGATGGTGAGTGCCAACAGAGCATTGATCTTTTTGTCTGAGAAAAAAAATGTTCCTGGGGATGATGGGGAATGCCCTTCCCCCAACAAAAACAGCCAGCACAACAGTAATATATTTATGAATGTGGAGTGTAGTGATAAAATGCTAGTAATCACATTTGGCCTAAATTCAATTAAGTTTCATATACATATACCATGCTAGGCATGGTAATATTATACCATTAGTCTGAATCAAGCATTGACTGAGATCTTTCTATACTTATTTTGGTAATAATGAATATGTGAGTGTGTGTGTATGTCTGTGTTTGTGTGTGTGTGTGTGTGTGTGTATGTGAGAGAGAGAGAGAGAGATAGAGATAGATAGATAGAGAGAGAGAGAGAGAGAGAGAGAGAGAGAGACAGACAGACAGACAGACAGACAGACAGACCGACAGAGACAGAAAGACAGAGAGACAGAGAATGAGATTAGCACAGAAGGATCTTGGGCATTGTGCCTTTGACTGTCACAAGATCATGTCATCCTTGTACTAGCCACAAAGTTTAGATGAGATGTATTTCCACATAGGCTGGGTGGGAAGAAGGCAAGATGAAGGGAACCTGGTTTCCTTCTAAACATTTTAGGGCCCGATAAGGAAGCATCTGCACTCAGTACGGAAGCAACCAACCCTTCTTGTACATCACAAAAATCAAAGGCAACCTAGGCAAGATGATAGAGTAGACAAAATATATTTTCAATTTTGTTTCCTCTTGCACCCTACTCTAATCTGCTTATCTAGATAGCAGAACTATGTTCCAGGTCATTTTCCAGCCATTTTATTCCATTTTCTCAGGGCCCTACTAGGCAATTGAAGCTCATCTGATAAGAAACTCTACAATTGGTGTTAATGGCTGATAAAAGCATAAAGTGATTAATCCTCTGAGATAATATATTAGTATTTTCACAGGTGAATTTAGGGCTTTAACCTAGAGGAAATCCTTAATAGTTGGAATTTTAAGCACCACAGAAAGTGGATGGAAGAGATATTTTAGGGTGATGGGAGTCTTTTGAAGATCCTCAAACCAAACTCCATAGGCAGCTGCCTACTCTTTCTATAAATACAGATAGATGATTCATACAACACTTTACATTTTAAAAATCGGAATCATAGATACAGAGCTTGAAAGGCTCAGAGTAGCTCTCTAAATTCCTCATTTTTAAAGCAAGCTACCTGAGATCTGGGGATCTCCATGGGAAGGTGTAATAACTTTCCTAAGGGATATGAGCAGCTGGTTGGCACAGCGGATAGAGGCCTAGACTTGGAATCATGAAAACTCATCTTCACCAGTTTGAATCTGGCCTCAAACACTTACTAGCTGTGTGACCCTAGGCAAGACTCTTAACCCTACTTGCCTCAGTTTCCTCATTTGTAAAATGAGCTGGAGAAGGGAATGGTAAGCCACTCCACCATTTTTACCTAGAAAATCACAAATGGGGTCATGAAAAATCAGACGTGACTGAAACAACAACAACAAAGGTTATACAGGTAGAAATCAGCAACACAGGAAGAATTTGAATTCATGTTCTTTGGTTTCATAGTAAAAAAAAAAAAAAGAAAGAAAAACTGGTTGATTTCTGACTGGGGAACTTTATTTGGAGTGATCAATAAAAAACCAAAAGGTCATGAAACAGTTTTGTCAAAGTGTGTTAATGAGCTCCATTTCTGCCTTCCAAAAATAGCCACGTCAGGGCTGCAGTCATGGAAAGGCAGGTCTTATCATTCCCCACAGAGAACTAGCATAGGAGTCACTTAAGCAAATTTTCACTAAACACTTACTATATGCCAGACAAGGTGTTATGCACTGCAGGCACAAAGACCAAATTGCAAACATCTCTTTCCTTCAGGACACTTTCCATTACTCAGATCACACACAGGTTCATGATGTCCTGTGCAATCAAATTTGTTGCACTAATTCATTAGATGTTTATTAAGAGCTTCTAGCAGAGGATACTGTGCAGGTGATAGAGGATATTTGGTGTATTTAGTGAGCTTATTTTCTCCTGGACTTGGGAGGGGAGAGAATATTTACACAAATTAATGTAATATAAGGAAAATTGAGGAGGAAAGGGAGGGAGACAGAGGAGTTGAAAGGGATAGGGGATGGAGAGGGAAAGAGAGAGAAAGAGAAAGAGTGAGAATCACAAACAGACAAAGAGACAGAGAGAGGTCTAAGTCCTGGAGTGACAAAAAGAAGACCTCAGAAAAAATATGACATCAAGGGACCACATTCCAGGCCTGAGGAATAGCCTATGGAAATGTATGGAGGTAGGAGATAAAGCAATGAAGTAGAAAACTGATAGGTATATGTATGGGTCCTGGCACTGGAAATACTGGAGAGCCTATTATTAAATTTTCTGTGGGAGGATTTACACTTTGGAAATCAGTAAGCATAAATCAGACCTTTGGTTTATTGTCTAAACTTAAGTGAGGGAAGAAATGTTAATTGTGCAGATTATAGTCTATTTTGCATTTTGGAGAACTGGTTGTTAAACATATACCAAGGAAAAAGGGAGGGGGAAACATGCAATTCAAATATATGCCTATACCTGATCAGAATATGTATATATACATGCATACCTATATACGCATGTGTAATGTTCACATATGTGTATATACATGTGTATGAATATGTATATCTATCACATATAAAGGGGTTTCGTAGAATTTGTCAAAGGATAACAAAGAGATAAAACTGCAAACTCTGTGGTCCTCTGTCTTGAAGTGTCAGCCTGAGGAGTGGGTATTTTATCCTTTAAGTAGGAGCAACAAGAGGTTTTTGAGTAGGAGTAGAGGTGATGTGGCTAAACTTGTACCATGGGAAGATTCATTTAGCAGCCATTTGGAGGCTGGATTGAGGACGATCAATTAGGTGTCTATTCCGATAGTCCAGCTGGGAGATGATTAAGGTCTTAACTCTAGCTGTGGCTATATGAGTGAACAGATAGGGACCGATGAAAGTGATTCAATTTCAATTGGCAAGTTAAATAAGTCATGTCTGATCAGTGATTGAATAGGGTGTAAACAAGAGACAAGCATCAAGGCCACCTTTGACGTTATAAATTCAGGGGTTTAGGAAGTTGGACCTATCTGCAAAAGACAAAAGAAAATAACTGCACTAAAGGGTAGAAATTAAAATGATATTGATTTCAGTAGAATGCCTTGATGTTTCAGTAGTTGGTGCTAGTGCTTCCTCTAACTTTTAATAAGCTCTTTCAGAATTTATATGGCAAAAAAAAAAAAGGAATTCATGATCCTGTGTCCAACCTAGACTATTTCGTAAATGTCAGACATACACTTGGTCATTTGGCATCTATCATTACAATTTGATAGATCCTTCAAAAGACTTCACTTACCATTGGGAGAGCTTTCTAGAAGGTTGGGTTACCAAAATTAGTATATTTTGCCTCAAAGTAACATAAAACTCTCTGGTATTTAGAGCTCTCAAAAATTAACTTGACTACCTCTTTAAGTAGGGTGATTGTTGTTCCATCTTTTCAGCTGTGTTCAACTCTTTGTGACCATATTTACAATTTTCTTGGAAAATATACTGGAGTGATTTGCCATTTTCTTCTCCAAATAGTTTTACAAATGAGGAAACTGAAGCAAACAGGGTTAAATGACTTGACCAGAGTCACATAGCTAATAAGGCTGAGGCTAGATTTTGAATTCATGAAAATGAATCTTCCTGACTCCAGGCCGAGCATTTTATACACTGGGTCACCTACCTGCCCTTTTTAGTAATGAATCATTCATTATTAGAGGTATTTTAGCAGGATCTGGATGACTACTTTGGGGGGATGTTTCCGGTGAGGCTTCTTTGGAAAATTTTGACTTTGATGACCTCTGAGGTGTGTAATTTAAGGACATTAATAAGCTGAAATGTGTTCAGAATAGGGCAACCAGAATAGTAAAAGGTCTTGAGTCTATGTCATACGAGGACATGATGAAGCAACTAGGGATTTTTAGTTTGGAGAAGAGGGGTCTGTATGTTTGTGTGTGTGTGTGTGTGTGTGTGTGTGTGTGTGTGTATGTACATGTTGGAGTGGGGAAGGATGTCTTCAAAAATTTGAAGGGCTGTCATGGATAAAAGGGATTAGATTTATTCTATTTACCCCAGAGAGTAAAAACAGGAATGAAGGACGAAAGCTTCAAAGAAATAAGTGTAAGGTTGCTATCAAAGGGAATTTCCTTACAATTTCCTGTCCCAAAGTAGACTAGGCTGCAAGAGTGTTTCCCCTTCTTTGATATCTTCAAGTATAGTCTGTATGATCACTTCCTTTTGAGGACAAGTTGGATTAGATGGCTTCTGAGATCTCTTCCCATCCATCTCCCAAATTTAATAAGTCTACCCAGGGTATAAACATGTCACACGTGAGGCACAGTCAAGCCACGTTGACTGGAGACAACATTTCGTGTTGGCCGGTTGGTAGAGATAAGCATGGCTGAGCAACTTTCCATACCCATGTGAAATTTTGTTTCTCTGATGAACACTGGGCATACTCTCAGGTACGTGCTTACCACAAAGAAAAATTAAACAGGTGGGGGCCTAAAAGGCAAATTCAGAAGCCTGCATATGTTTCTTCTGTTAGCCTAAGGGCCTGATGTCTGAAATATGGATAGCAAAACAATGGCCAAAGGCTCAGAGCCATCAAAAGAACTATAGCCAAGGTTACTCAAACTAGATAAATGAATGTTTCCATTCTCCATCTGTCCCTTTCATGGTCACTGTGTTGCTTCCTCAGGAGGGGACACAAGTGTGCCTAGTACACCTCCAATAGAAAAAGGCCACATGAACATCAACTGTCATCATTTTGCCCACATTTAGTTAAATATGGCAGCAACTCTAACCTCTGAAGGAACTCCAATCTTCTGGCTGGAGCTCAATCCTCGAACAGCAGTAACTTAAAAGATATCATGGGGAATGTACTAATTAGACATGCCAAATCCATTAAAAAGTCAAGCCAGAGCACTTATGCAATTAGTAAAGATCTGGCCACTGTCCATACTTGCCAGATGGCCTCTCTGAAACCCCCATGTTCTTGGAGAAATTGTGCACAGAGGCAAAGAACAGATTTCCAATAAAGTAGTGATGGAAATGGAGGGTCCAACTATAACAAGACAAGAAACTATATGTAGCAGTTTAGTGGAAATCTTATGGAAAAATGGGAATAAGCATGGCCCCTAATGTTCACATAGCATTTGGAGCTTTACCAAATGCTTTATAACCCTTCTCTTATCTCTGAGAGTGTAAGCTCCTTGAGGTTAGGGGTGATTTTGCTTTTATCTTTGTATCCCCAACAACTAGTGCTGTTAGTAGGCTTCTAATTAAGATTTGTTGATCGATCTTCACAATGAATATATTAAGGAGTTACTATACATCATATCATCTCCATTTTAGAGGTGAAGAAATGAGAGGTGATGTCATCTATCCTTGGTCACTCAGGTACCAAATGGTAATGGATAAAGTGCTGAACCCAGAATCAGGAAAACCCAAGTCGAAATATGGCCTTGGTAAGTTGTATGAACTTTGACAGGGCATGTAATTTCTGTTTTCCTGAGGTTCCACAACTGTAAAAGGGGGATAATGATAGCACTTATATTGAAGGATTATTGTGAGGATTAAATAAAATTTTATTTGCAAAAAGTTCTTAGCATGGTGCCTTAAATATAGTAGGTGCTATATAAATGCTTACCCTCTTATCCTTCTTTACTATATTGCAGAAAAACTTCGGTTTTTATCTTTCCAGCCAGTTTACAAACAAGTGACATTAGAATGTCATTCTCCAGGCTTTAAGAGTACATCTACCTTTTTATCCCAAATGGTTTTTCACAACCTGACTATTCACCTTTTTAAACATTCTTGGTTCAAAGAATTTTGGCTGCAGGTTTCAGAAATCCAAACCCTCCTCCAAACATAGACTTTTGACATTTTGAATATAGAAAGGAATGTGCCACAGGGTGTCTAGGAAATCTTTCCAGTGGAGTTGCTACAATGCATTGAGTAGTAATAATATTGTAAGAATAAGTGTATATCTTGTACGGAGACTACTTTAGATTAGAAGATACCATTTTAATATCTAAGTTCCAATTATTTTTTTAATCTCATAGGACAGTAAAGTCATACTGGATACATGAGAATAATTCAGTCCAGCAAACATTAATAAAGCACATGTATTGACAAAATAACTGGACCAAATGAGAGAAGATGTTCAAAGTGTTTTTCATTCCTTAAAGGAACATGAATATTAGCTATTATGATCAGTGATCAAAAAGACAGTGAGAGACCATGACCTTACCCAGTTTTCATTCTATGTGGGAATGAAATAAATGCAATAGAATTTTAGGAGGAGAAGAGTTCGGAAGACTGGGAGAGGAAGGTGAGCCTTGAAGGCTGGTAAGAATGGTGAGGAAGGAACATATTTTAGGTATTCAGAACTTTGTGATAGAGAACTGAAGTGAGAGGATGTCAAATTCAGGAGAGATTAGTACCAGAGAGTGTGGGATAATGAGGTGATGCCCCAAAGTGTAGAAGAAAAAGATTATTCTATGTCCTGACTATAAGCCTTTATACAGGCTGTTTCTTATGCCTGGAATGCTTTCCTACCTCACTTCCTGCTCTCGGCATCCCACCAAGGCTCAACTCAAGAGCTACTTCCTATATTAAATCTTTTCTGATTGTTGTAGTTAGTGCATTCCTCCTCTCTCCAACTCCCCCTGTCCTGAATATATCTATGTAAGTATTATGTAGATAGGTAGATAGATAGATAAATAGATAGATGATAGATAGATAGATGATAGATAGATAGATAGATAGATAGATACGTAGATAGGTAGATAGATAGATAGATATAGACATAGATAGATTTAGATACATTTTGTATAAAATTCTTATATCTGTTTATCTTTGTACATGTTGTTTCCTGCCAGTAAAATGAGTTTCTTGAGAGAACAGTTGTGTTTGTGTATGTGTGTGTGTCTGTGTGTCTGTGTGTCTGTGTGTGTCTTGGTATTTTAAGCCCCCTAGGCCAGTTTCTCTTAGGGGCCTTATAAATACTTGTTGCAGCTCACTTATGGTTTCTTCCCCCAACATTTTCAGAAATCTCTTGAGTGCTTTGAAAACTGGAAACTGTTCCCATCCAATTTAAGGAAGCAAATCATTTGCTTCCCAAACTAAATTACAATCTCATCTCACTGATTTCCAAAGTCAAGCATCAGTAAGTTTTGGAAAGCTTGTCCTTAGAAGTAGAAAACAACTTAAGATAATTTCAGAGGAGACAAATAAGTCTGGGATAATGTGCTCAACATGGGAAAGGAGCTGAACCTATGTGATGTGTGACTGAATCATATAGATACAGTGAGAACAAGGTAAATCTCCATTTCACTCTCCTGCTCACCACTATGGTAAGAGCCTAACCTCTGGGTCTTTGCTTTGGATTGGTCTGTCAAGCTCTGGGAGGAGATGAGTCTCTATAAAGAAAGAGAAATCATAGCCCCTACCATCAAGCCACTCATAAATGATAATTTTTTGGTCTAAGAATGGAAGTCTGTCCTTCTGTTACATGTTTTGGTTTTTATTTCATTCAAGAATTACAGAACATTTCCTTTATAAAAGGTTTTCAGGCATAGCAGTCTTCTAAGCATTCTAAAGCAAGGAAACACATGTGGCATTACTTGAACATTAGTATGAGGAGCTCTTTGCCAAGAAACAAGTCAATCAATCAAAAATTTCTTAGTATGTACCAGGCATTGTGATACATGCTGGGGATACATGAATGAAATAATTTCTACTTGCAATTATCTTTCATGAAGATTTATTATAGGTAGATATAGACAAGCAAATAGTGATATGTGACATATAGAAAGATAGATACATGCATACACACTCCCATATAATATGTACGTATGTGAATGTAACATATATGTGTGTGTGCAGAAGAACTTTTCACTTAATGACTGACATTCCATCATTATCACACACATTCATTTGCGTTAAGCATAGCACTTTCTTTGACTCTTGCTCCACAGTCAAATTGTTATGTGAAAAACCTTAAGTAGCAATATTTTCACTGTTTCAATATCTTAAATGGATGGCATGGGCTGGGGTTATCTTGGTTTGTATGCTGGGAATGAAGAATGAAGAAATCCCAGTAAAAGGCATGAGGTGTATATACTGGGATACCCAAAGGTTACTCTGATGCTGAAAGTGTGCTATAGTCACCAAGGGGGAGAAATGAGCCTCTGCTATCACGGACAGAATTAGGAGTAGAAGGCAGAGATATGGCTAGAAATGGGGAAAATAAAGGAATGATATCTCCAAGAAAGATCTGTCAGCATGCCCAAATCCTTCCCCTTGAGAAAAGCCACAATAACTCCACCCAAATTATAATTCAAATACTATGGGATGTAAAATTGGAATTGTTTAAAACCCTAGTATAAAAAAGTTAACTTAGTTTGCTTTCTCGTAAGTCAAAGAGACAGGGGGGCAGAGTAGACAATGTTTGGACTTGGATTCATAAGACCTGAGATCAAATCCTGATTCTAACACTTATTCACTTTTTGACCACAGGCAAGTTACTGAATCTCTTTGTGCTTCAATTCTCATCTGTAAAATGTGAATATTAATATTCTTGCCATCACAGAGTTTTCAAAAAGAACACATCTTGTTCACCTCCAAATGTTATATGAATCTGAGCTATTATCACTTATGATTCTGATGCTACAAGATTTGAATTCCATATCTCATTCATTTATATGAAAGAGCAATTTTTTCCTTCCGTGATAAGAGTGAGAAAGGCAGTGAGGCAACATGGTAAAGATGTAGATGTTGGGTTCATGACTCCATGTGCTTACAAGAGGGCCAGGTAGGCATATACCTCATGGTGTGACAGTTGCTAACATTCCCAGATCACATACATGGGAACAACGGCTCAGGGAAATGAAAAACCCTACCAAAACACACTCTGTTTGAAAATGAAGCCAAAGACCTGAGAGTCCTGAAAGACTTTCAGGAGAAGCAATTCCTTACACTTCCTCAAATCTTTCACATTGCTAACTTTGGCCTGAAATCAGTCAATACTAGCTTTAATTGTGTTTAGTAGCTCCATGAACCATCTATTTCCCTTGTAACTTATTTCTAAGCCATGAGATGCTCCTGTTGAATAGATGATAAGATGTAGGCAGTTACTGTGAAATATTTCTTTTAATAGATATTTCAACTACCCAGCAGACATGCAGTTTTCTTACAAAATAGATTTCCAGCATTTGCTGGATGTGCACAAAATAATATTTCACTGGCTCAGGTTTTTTTTTTCTCCCCCTGACCTCCAAGTCTCCACATCTGTTTGAATCTTATCTCATTAAAAGTTAATACACACTTGGATGGGAGCAATTCATTGTTCCTGGTCACCTCCTTTTTTTTTTTTAAATTTCACTAGAGCACAGGCTGTGTTTTGATTGTAGGTATACTGCCTGTAAGTGAAACATCAATGTGTCCAGGTTTACCTATGTTCCAGTTGCATGGTCAGATAGCCATAATCAATAGCTGATCATTGATAAATGAAAATCATTACGAAGAATACAGATTCAAATGTCAGCTCCAAAATGGATACCAGCTATTTGTTGTTGGGTAATTCCATTGTGTCAGGAAGTAACAATGAGAAATTGCTTTCCCAGAATCATTATCCAGCCCAGGGGAGGAGTGCTGAACATTAATACTGGAGCTGCGGAAGCCTCAGAAACTTGTCTACAAGGCAAGCTGTAAAAAAGGGAGAAAAAGAGACTAAGAAGCTTAAATTCCTCAAGCAAGTATTGATAGGATCTATTTATTTCTTTGATCACCATTTCTTGGGGACTATGCTCCAAAAATTGGTGGTGCCATCTGGGGATTCATCAGAGCCTCAAAACTGATGGAATTATCTATTTTTTTGGTATTATTCCTACTGGGATATAGAATAGAATGAGATTGAAAACGAGAATAGAAAAAGCAGGAAAAGAGTTGTTAATTAGTGTTGCTCAATCTTACCATCAGGACAGTAGTCAAGTGCATTGAGGATATCCATCAAGGGAAAAGAAGAAAATAAGCATTTATTAAACACACTGTGCTAAGTTCTTGAAAATGAACCCCTGGGAGACATCCCCTAACAAAGTATATGAAGAGCATTTTGTACATGTGCAAGTCCAACTTGTTGAGAAAAATTCTAGAGCATCACACTGATGGATCTCTCCTCTAGAAATCTCTGTTGCTCCATGACAATTTGACTTCATTATGAAAGAAAAAGAACCTTTTGTCTTACAATGAAATAATAATTGGATGAATATTAGTAAAGGTTTACTTCTACTTACTGCAGTAACAATTTCTAGAATATTCACCTTAGCATCTACTTTATGGCAAGAGAAGTCAATTATGTGTAATTGTCAGTAGTTTAATAATTGCTTAGGGAAGAGTTAGTGTCAATTTCATAAGTCAGAGTGAAGAAGCTCATTTGGTCATGTTCATTTTGTGCTATCTAGTCTATAACAGGGGAAAGAACTCATGATAGTTGTAAGTGCAGTGGTTATTCTGAGAGAGAATTATTAATTAATGTGCCTTAATTTATGCATCATCTTTCCTAATTACATATGGGACAAAACCCGAAGAAAAGCATGTATTATGGTGACTTAGAATAAAGCCCTTTTAAACAGCAGCCCATTAATAGCAAATCAAGGGTATTTACTGAAGGCAACTGGATGATATATCTGATTTTATTTGCAAGTAAATACTTCCATTAGCATACAAAATGACAACCATATACCTACTGTTAAATATTATGTCAAATTCATCAATCCTTCTTGCCATGTAATCAAACCATCTGCCTCTGTAATAAAATACTATGATATATTTGAATGAAATAGAGACATTCTAATCCAAGACCTCATAGAGGTATGACTATTAACCTGGTTCTCAGAAAGGATGATAAAGAATACAACCTCTGGAAAATCATATAATGAAATATTTAGAGCTGGAAGGAACTGCCAAGTGATCAAGTCCAAGCTTTTCAGTTTATTTATGAATGAGAATAATGAGGCCCAGGGAGGTTGAGTGATTGCCCACTGACATGTGGATAATAAAGGAGAGAGGTTAGATTGGAATCCAGGTCCTCTGATATCAAATCTCTTGCTCCATGATTCCTCTTGAGTACAACATAAGAACACATTAATATCAAGACCATTTGTAAAGTGTCTACTATGTTCAAATGCTGGGAGCACAGAGACAAAATTAAAACTGTTAACTGTTTTCAAGTAGCCAGCATTCAGCTGGAGCAATCCTAGGGGCTGGGTAGAGATCAGATGTTTTGCACAGGAAGTAGCAACCTACCTCAGTCTTCAAGGAAGTTATGGATTCTAGGAGATGGTGGTGAATAGGGAATATAGTCCAGACACTACAACATTTTGAATCAGTCCTCCTCTATAACCAAAGTGGGATGATCAACTGTCCCTCTGTCAGCTATTAGCTCAGTTTCCTTTTTCATTCTTATCCCAGGTTCTAAGGCAATCAAGGGATATGTCATGATATTTCCTTGGTGATTACTAAATTAGCCAAATGCCATTAATTTATCAATTAATCCTAATCACTATCCCCAATTTTTTAAATAATAAACTGGAGAAACGTTTTTTTCCTCTCAAACATTTGTTCTTTTGTCTTTCCTCCCTCCCTCCTTTTCTCCCTCCCACTCTCTCCATACCTGTATATACATCTATAGTTATATACCAACATCCTTTTCTTCTAGGCTTAAATAATCACTAATATTACCGACTATGCTATTTATTAACAACATAACAAAACATACAATAAAGACAAATAATTACACTGCATCAACTGTGAAAAAGTTCACAGCCAAAGTTATATCAGGGGAATAGCTAGGAGTTCATATTTTGGAACATGGAATTGTAGTATGAGATAACTCTGGAAAGGAAGCTGGGAACTAGTCAGTAAAGGACTTTTAATGCCAAGTTGAGAAGATTGTATATTATCCTGGTCAATAGAGACAAAAAAATTTTTTTAAATGGTTGATATGGTCAGATCTATGCATCAGAAAGATTATATGAGTAACTGTGTTAAGGAGGAATTGTAAATATAAAAGACCAAACAGGGATACCAAGTGACAAGCTATAATTAATAATTAAATTAATATTTAATTTAATATTCCTATGAGAGGGGATTGAATCCTGAACTGAAAGGGTGACTGTGTCAATGGAGACAACATGATAAGCCATGGAGTAGATAGAAAAATATCAGGAAAACTCTGCAGTTTGTAACACATTATTCAGTTTTCTAATTTTTATTCCTTGGATTCTGCCTGTGACAAAATAAAAATAAAGCCAAAACAAAGGCAACTAGCTGTATTGTGCTAGCCTTCATATACAGTGGTGATGCTACTTCAATAGCCATTAGACAAAGTGTTTGATTTTTTTCCCTAATCCTAAACTCATCTCATTTGGATGAGCTGCTGTCACCTGGCTTCACAGATGGATGGCTCTTTACCTGGGCTCTGGCAATAACCTATGCCCTTCATATCCTTGGTATAGGGCCAACTTTCTCTTTGTAGGGTGCCAGGGATGAATGTTTGATTTTCACCATTGGTCACTGAGCATATTGCTTTCAAATGGAGTAACTTTTACCACTATGAGGACGGGTCATCCATACATAATTGGAGCTCTGATTTCAGAATACAAGTCCATGTAGACATAGCCCATACTGATATACTTTTCAATCTAGTCTCCAGCTGGGTTTTTAATTGCATAATAGCTAGAGAAAAATAAAATAACAAAATTGCCTAAACCATGTAGAACTAGTACTCTAAGTCACATAATGGAAAAATGAGAAGGGACATGAATGTGATGCAGACAGTAGAAGTATGCTCACCCAGTTTTGTTTGTTGGTTTGTTTTTTAGTATAAACCTTTATCAAACCAAGGGCTAAAAAAGAACTCATAGAACATTTTTGACCATATAGCGATGGCAAGAAAACAGATACAGTCAAAATGTGTCTCTATAAAACAAAGAGGTTTACACATCTACCAAACGTCAATTTATAGATAAATTTCAAATTTTTAATAGGAAATGAAGTGGTGGTAAGAAAATACTCATCTGATGATCTGGATTGAAGTCAGCATTAAGAAAGACAAAAGTACATCTTTGATAGCGTTAGTTTACCTTTGCCAGGCCTGCAGGTACAGCTAGGTATAAGTCTGATATGATGCGGGGGCTTATTGTCTTCCATGCCACTAATTGTAACCCTCACTCCCACCCTGCCATGACTTCTGTATGGGCCACAGTCATGAGAATCGTATAATAACAATAGATTTAAAGTAAGAAAACATTTCAGGGTTCATCTAATCCTATCTTTACATTTCGCAGATAGGGAAACTGAGGTCCTGAGAAAGCATCTCAGAGTTCATCTAGTTGTACACTCACATTTTAAAGATGTGGAAACTGACATTCCAAGGCTCATAAAGGTCCTGCAGAAAGTGCTTAATAAATGCCTTTCGGCTGTTTGACTTAACTAAGGTCCCATGTGACCATATTCAGTTTCAAGTTCAGTGCTCTGTCCATGACACCCCAGGACAGAAGTGGTGTAGGGGTCTCGCTGAGTGTGAAGTGGTTACTAGGACTTTGGAGAACTGAGCTGAGTGGCTGAACGATTTATTGCTAGGTTAGAAGCAGCAGGCCAAATCACTATCAGAAGCTGGAGTTAGTGTTAGGATCAAAATGATTCTGAGAAGGAAGAGAAATGACCTGGCCTGGGGGCAGCTGTGAACCTCAGACAACGGAAAGGGTTTGAGTCACATGCAGTTTACACAATTTGCCATACAGTTTCTTTGTCTGTTTCTCTGGACCCTTCCATCTCCCTCTAAATTGGCTGCAGCTTCGTGGGACCCCACCACGGCTAGTAGTGTTACTCACTAAGGAAATGGCCTATCCTATGCAGAAGGAGGCAAACAATATTATTCATGTGAGTCTGGGGAGGCATTTGAAGTAATGTTTTCATCCACCATCTTATTTCCACGATGACATAAATTTATAACAGCAAACAATTAGACAGAAAGCTGTTGTACTGGTAAATAGATTAGACATTAAAAACAAATCTGGAATTGTGATTTTATTGATACTCCCAGTGTGGAATGTCCCTCTTCTGATTCAGATCCATCTTAAAAGAGTTATCTAAGGCATTGGCTTGTTCACTGTCATTCAGAAAGAGAACTAGAATGCAGGTTCTCTTGACTTCAAGGTCAGGCTTCTACATGCCATACTGCTTCAACTATTAAACATAGAATCATAGAATTTTATAGTCAGAAAGAGCCAGCCCCCTCATTTTTACACTTGAAAATACTGAGGACCCTAGAGGTAAAGTGACTTTCTCCTGGTCACATAATCTGATTGTGACAGAGGCAGGAATACAGACTGCCTTAGACTGAATGTGTATTGACGCCTGAGTGCACCCTGAAAGTAACTTTAAAACCCTGATTGGAGTTTGTCTTGTCATTTGCCTTTTTCTCCTAAATGCTGAGTGCAGAAAAATTCCAGTCAATTGGGCTTTCTCTTTAGATGGGTCTTGGGTAATTGATCATTTACCATCCTACTGCTCAGCACCATGCCATATGCAAATCGTATAACTGCTATGTCAAGATAATGATTGAGAAAGATGAAATCAAATGAATGAAAGGGAAGATACAAGGCATCTCCTTCAGACTGCATCCCGTGTGCTTGAGAAAATGTGCGAAGGGGAAGTTGAGCCCATATTCACTGAGAAATGGTAGGATTTATTTTTCTAAAACTGTCACTCTTACATTGCGGAAATAATCCAATAGTAGATATACTATTTACTCAAGATATCTTGCTCATTGCAAATAATTCATTTAAAATTCTAACATAGTTACTTTGGCTATCCTGGGAAATAAGTCTGCAGATGTTACATCTAAGCTGCAAGTGGCTCGAAAGCCACATTCTTAATACAGACTATATCTTCAGATTTTCTCCCTCATGAAGTATATTGAACCAACTGCCAAAATTCCTGGTGGATATAGTTCTATCTATATGAAGAAAGAGACTTGAACCCTCAGCCCCTAGTTTGTGTGGTGGCAGCTTTTTTCCCCATAGTGATTTTGGGTTGGGCTCTGAGCTATTCCTGCTTTGGGGCCTGGTGCTACCCTTCCCACCTCTCATGATTTATGCATTTAGGAAACAGCTGGTAAGAAGTATGTAATGAGTGACCTTGGGACAAAGCAGAGCTTATTGGCCCAGAAAGGATTTAAACTCTTTACCTTGGTCTCAGAATGATACTTTAGCCATCAGAAGACCTACCTAAGCATTGTTGGCAAAATCATTATTTTTCTTTCCAGTTTCAGTTTCCGTCAGGTGGTCCATGCATTCATTTATCAAATATGTATTAAGTATCTACTGTGTGCTGGGAGTTGGTGATACTAATGAGAAAAGCAAAAAGATAGAAACAGGTTTTGCTCTCCAAAATTTTACATTTTCTTTAAACGTCTATGCATACAAATCAAACAAATATGGCATGTGTACAATATAGCTACAGAGTTTATCTTAGAATTTTTGCTTCATTTTCTTGAGTTAGAATGCTGGACTTGGAGTCAGGAGGACCTGAGTCTAAATTTTCCCTCAGAGATGCATGTGACCTTGGTCAAGTCATTTGACCTGTATCACCTACCTCCCAGACTTCTTGTGAGGATAAAATGAGGGACTTGTAAAGTGCTTTACCAAGGTTAAAGTGTTACATGAATGAGAGCTGGCTATGGTGAACCTTTATCAATGACTTCTTAACCTGGATAATATCTGTGAGCTAAAAGAAACCTCGAATGACATCTATTCCAATCCCTCTACCAGTTCAACACATGATAATCTGACCACCACTTCAAGACCTCCAGTACTGGGGAGGCAGCCCTATCTATCATGTCTTAGAACTAATTATCTAGAAGTATCTATATATACTGAGCTTCCTTAACTTATCCTATTTCTCCTCTTGGGATGCAGCACAAGTGAACTAATCCTTCTTCCACATGAGAACCCTTCAAAAGCTTAAAATCCATAATTATTTCCTTCTTAAATCTTCTCTTCCGTCAACTAAGCTAGTGGCTCCCTACCTGAAGTATGCAGATCCCTCCAGGGCCTCACGGTTATTATAAATGATCTAAAAATCCATATGTAAGATAAACAATAGTGACTTTGACCTTTACTTAGCTCCAGCAAATATACAACACGACAGTATGATAAATAAGCAAACATACCTGCTGTAGCCAGAGTAAATAAGGATTTGCACATATATTCATTGCTACTTTTCAATACAAATTTATTCAAAAGAGCTTTTAACTATATCACAAACTTTCATCACTGCGTTGTTTTTATAATCAATAGGTGATAATTGTACAAGTTGGACCAGGAGGGCAACCACTTTTTATTTTTGGATAGTAAAAAGCCAGTCCTCCTAATTAAAAAGACTGGGAACTACTGGGCTAAATAATCCCAGTGTCTTTGACCAATCATTGAATTGTCCTCTTCCTGTTGTCTTCCTCTAGCTTGTCATAATCCTTCCTAAACATGATGCTAGTACAGGGCCGAAACTACAGTAGGTGTCCTTTCCCTATCGTTGGGCTACAAGATTGTATTTGCTGTCTTTTCATTTTTCTGAATCATGCTTTTTAAGTTGCCATTCCCTAAAACAGGTCTTTTTTCCACATGAATGATCAGATCTCTTTGGTGTTGAGCTTGTTTTTCCTTAATCTTTTATGACTTCAAATTAAAGTGTAGTTCTTGTTATTTAGCATTTTTGATAGTGTCTGACACTTTGTGACCCCATTGGAGTTTTCTGGCAAAGATACTGGAGTGGTTTACCATTTCCTTCTCCAGCTCATTTTACAGATGTAGAAACTGAGGCAAACATACTTAAGTGACTTAACCAAGGTCACACAGCTAGGAAATGTCTGAGACCTCATTTGAACTTAGGAAGATGACTCTTCCTGACCCTAGGACCAGCACTTTATCCACTGTACCACCCAGCTGCCCCTCAATTTAAAGTACACTAATTTCCTTTCCTCCTGCTTGCCCATTGTTATATTTTATTTAAAAAATCAAAATATCAAGATGGTGACATCTTGTAACATTTCATACAAGACAGAGCTAAAATGTTTTGTAAAATCTGATCAATTTTTTGATTTTATTCATGTGGGAGTGGGAGGACTACACTAGGGAGAACTAATCAGATAGAGTATGAGAGCCTCAAGGGCAGGGCATACTTCTTGTTTAATTTTTTATACCTTGTATCATCAAGGACTCTGACATACACAGGAGGACCTGCTGTACAGGTTCTTAGACCTGCCTTTCTAAAAGGACAGCAACTTTTGAGGGGTCAACAATCACTTTAATCAAACACGTGTATCATTCACTTAGTTCATGGAAAAGGTCAGCACCCTGAACTTCAGAGAAAATACAGAGAAACAAAGATCAATCAACAAACAGGGCTTCCAACTGTCTGACCATGAGTAATACATACATCACAGATCAACAGACAGATCCAGCTGTCTGGCCGTACCTATGTAGTTACCAGAGAGAGAAACACCGACATCTGGGTTTTCAAAGCCAGGGGGCTCCTTAGCAGCTGCCCAGAGTCTTGTATGGCAAAACAAGCACTTCCAATGAGTAATCCCCAAAGTAAAACCTCACAGTTTTCAGAGCCAGAGGGCATCACAACCCTTGAGAACCAGTACATTAGAAGTTAATAAAAGGTGTGGGTCTCCCCTAATCAAGCTTCTCTTAATGAGCAGGCCCATCAATGGGAGGGGAAGATCTTTAACTCTCTAATTAACATTATGTACCTATAGACTAGCACAATTATATTCCTAATAAATGCTTATTAATTGATCATTATTAATGTTCCACTTCTCCTCCAGAAAAGCACACAAACACACACAAATAATCCCACAAATCACAGAACAAATCTGTTAATTCCAAAAGTTAATCCATAAACCTCATACAGCATCATCTGAAATTTGAGGTGCTGTACTACCAGTTTTATCATCTATAAAATGGGTATAAGAAAAATTACCACACAGAAGTGTTGTGGAGATGAAAAGAGATAATACATGTAAAGTGTTCTGTAAATCTCCTGCAGTACGTATATGCAATTTATCATCATTCTTCCTCATTTAATATTTTTGATGATGTACATCTGTGATCTATTCAAAATCACCCCAAAATAGCCAGGACAAAAAGATCAGAGGAGCATAGATTTAGAGGTGACAGAGACTTCAGGGGCTATCTGATGCAACTCACTTGTTTTTCATGTGAAGAAAGGAAGGCACCAGCAGGTTTTTGGATTAGTTGAAAATCAGACAGTGAGTAGATCATTGGCTCTGAGTTAGAATTCAGAGGATGTGTAGCGTGAAGGCAATATTCATAGCACCTACAACAGCCATGAATGTGCTGGTGTAATTCTGAATTGTGAAATACGACAGACTCTGCACATGGAAGACAGAACCAAAATATTTATTTAAACACCAGAAAGCCAAATCCATTACAGCAACAAAGAAGAAATTCACAGTAACAATGTAGGAGACAACACTATCCCCAAATCTTCCCTCTGCTAGGCTTCCCTACACCAGCTCCCTTAAACAAAATTACAAACAAACTCTCCCACTCACATTGCTGTCATTCCCAGTTCTGATTGTTCTCTGGATCACTTCCTCTCAGCTTGCTCTAGCTCTATCTCTTCCTGTTCAAATCTTCCTGCTTCACCCCTTCTTATTCCATGTGAATGTGACTTAAGCAGGTCACGTGGGTCTATTAGTTGATGGGAAAATCTTCCCATTAAGAAGCAAAATTTCATTGACAATAAGCAAAATATGCATTATCAGTACATTCTGCCCCAAGATCTTTCTTATCCATTACAAAGCTCAGGGGGTCAACTGGTATCAACAGAACTTTGACAGGAACAACAGAAAACAAGCATATAAAACAAAATCTTAGGCAACTGGTATCAATAGAACTTTAAAATAATGTAACAGAGATCACACAAAATAAGCACACAAAACAATATCTTCGGGTGGAACTTGAGCACAAGCACCCCATCGCTCCTACCTTGAATGAATGGGGTCCAAAATCTTGAGATAAAGGGTGAAGGTCTCTTCTTCCATAGCTAATTCCTGCTGAGATTGGACATAGAGCTGTCCCTGCTCAAGAAGTCCCATTTGAAGAGTCTGTTCTTTAGCTGGCATTCAAAGCTTGGTCAACACCAGCTCCAGAGGTGGCACATCACAGTCCTGGATGGGGGTGGCATCTGGCTTAAGTGATCGGGTATCTACAGGTGGAAGGTACTAAGCCTGCAGAAAACAAATCTGACAAACAAGGTGAACAGACAAAAAGCCAAAGGGAAACAAGGAGACAATAACCAGAAAGAGGGTAGATGTAGGGTTAGCCATGCTTCTGGAGTCCACAAACCCCTGTACAATCTGGTGAGTTCTTTGATTTTATCATGGCCTCATTCACTGCTGCTTACTATTTTCTACTTTGCAGTTTGGGGGTCATCATTCTGGCTAGAGAAATACTTGCTCTTTTTTTTAGTTAAGACTTGAAGAAATGTAGGATTTTTTTCTTTTTTCCCCCAGATTTATTAATTTGTTTTGTTTTCAAAAGTCAATTCCATAAGTCACAAAATTTCTTTCCCTCCCTACTCTCTCCCTTCCCAAACAAGGCATGTTATCTTATAGGGGTTCTATATATGCATTCCTATTAAACACATTTTCACATTAGTCATATTACATAGAAGAATTAAAATAAATGGGAGAAACCATGAGAAAAAAAACAAAATAGAAAATAGACTGCTTCATTCTATGTTGCAGCTCCACAGTTCTTTCCTGGACATGGACGGCATTTTGCATCATGAGTTCTCTGGAAATGTTTTAGATCCTTGCATTGCTGTGAAGGGCTCTAAATCTGTCAAAAACAGTCTCCACACACTGTGGTTAATACTGTGTATAATGCTATCCTGGCTCTGCTCGCTTCACTTAGCATCAGTTCATATAAGTCTTTCCAGGTTTTTCTGAAGTTCACCTGTTCGTTATTTCTTATAGCACAATAGTATTCCATTACATTCATATACCACAACTTGTTCAGTCATTCCCCAATTGATGGACATTCCCTCAATTTTCAGTTCTCGACCATCACAAAAATAGTTGCTATAAATAATTTTGTACAATTGGGTCCTTTTCTCATTTTTATGATCTCTTTGGAATACAGCCTTAGAAGTGTTATGGCTGAGTCAAAGGGTATACACATTTATATAGCCCTTTGGGCATAGTTCCAAATTTCTCTCCGGAATGATTGGATTACCTCAGCTCCATCAGCTATGAATCCGTGTTCCAACTCTCTCACATCTTCTCCAACATTTATCATTTTCCAGTTTTGTCATGTTAGGCAATCTGATAGGTGTGATGTGGTACCTCAGAGTTGTTCTGATTTGCATCTCTCTAATCAATAGTGATTTAGAGCATTTTTTCATGTGACTATAGATAGCTGTAATTTCTTCCTCTGAAAACTGCCTGCTCATATCCTTTTTTTATCCAATTTTTATCAATTGTGGAATGGCTTTTATTGTTGTAAATTTGACTCAGTTCTCTATATATTTTAGAAATGAGACCTTTATCATAGACACTAGTTGTAAAAATTCTTTCCCAGTTTTCTGTTTCCCTTCCAACCTTGGTTGCATTGGCTTTGTTTGTGCAAACCCTTTTTAATTTGGAGTAATCGAAATTTTCCATTTTGCATTTCATAATGTTCTTTATCTCTTGTTTGGTCATAAATTCCTCCATTCTCCATAAATCTGACAAATAAACTATTCCTTGCTTCCCTAATTTGTGCATAATATCAGCCTTTATACGTAGATCATGTACCTATTTGGATTTTATTCTGGTATACAATGTCAGGCTTTGATCTGTGTCCAGTTTCTGCCTCACCATTTTCTGGTTTTCTAGCAGTTTTTGTCAATCAGTGAGTTTTTCTCCCAGAAGCTGGCATCCTGGGGTTTATCAAACAGTGGGCCACTATAATCGTTGACTACTGTGTCTTGTGAACCTAACCTATTCCACTGATCTACTCATCTATTTTATAGCCAGTACCAAGTGATTTTGATGATTGTTACTTTATAATTCAATTTAAGATCTGGTATGACTAGACCACCTTCCCTAACGTTTCTTTTCATTAATTCTCTTGATATTCTGGACCTTTCATTCTTCCAGATGAATTTTGATGTTATTATTTCTAGCTCTAGAAAATAATTTTTTGGTGCTTTGATTGGTATGGTACTGAATAAGTAAATTAATTTAGGTAGAATTGTCATTTTTTATTATATTGGCTCAACCTTACCACAAGCAACTGATATTTTTCCACTTACTTAGATCTGACTTTATTTGTGTGAAAAGTGTTTTGTAATTGTATTCATATAGTCCCTGGGTTTGTTTTAGCAGGTAAACTCCCAAATATTTCATAGTGTCCATAGTAAATGGGTTTTCTCTTTCTGTCTCCTGCTTTTGGGCTTTGTTAGTAATATATAGAAATGCAGATGATTTATGTGGGTTTATTTTGTATCCTGCAACTCTGCTAAAGTTGTTTATTATTTCAAGTAATTTTTTACTTGATTCTCTGGAATTCTTTAAGCATATCATTGAGACATACTTTCTTACTCTGAGCCAGAGCCTGGCCAAATTCCTATTTTCCCTGCAGGTGTGATGAACTTGGATACAATGTTTCAGGAGGATCTGGAGGGGGCAGTTTTTATTTCCCTGCTCAGTCTAATATCAAGCCCCTTTTCTGGATACATTTTGTATAGTTCATTAGTTGGCATGCCATCTATTATCTACTGCTGCTCTCAGTAGAGGAGTAAACAGTTCTCTTATCAGTCAATTCTGACTTTGAATCTGCTAGCTATTTATTCTTCTCTCTAGAGGAAATTTATCTTTTTCACTGATTCTCACCATCCAAGATAACAATTTTCCTATTCTCTGGGTGAACCTACTCAATATATCTGTGACCTCCTGCAGAGTAAAATGCTAAATTACATCCCCAAACACTATGTGGCCTCCTTGACTCTCCTGTTTTTGCCTTAGTATCAATCATGCTTCTGCCTGAGAAACCTTTCTTGCATCTTGCTGGCAGATCTTTGGGCCCCAATCAAGCCCAGCCTGTGCAATGGTTGCTTTGCTCTTGTTACTTTTTTGCTTCTCTCTGTGAGCTAAATTAACAACAACTTTTTATTCTACCACCTGAGACTTTCTAACTTGCTCTTCCAAGGAGAGTTTGAATGCTGCAGCGTGAAAACCTTTTCATGAAAATCAGCTACCTTCCTTTCTATCTGAGCTTTCTCTTCCAGAAGCTTGTCTTGCTTTCACACATATGGCGATAGCTTGTTAGCAAAGTCCAGCCCCTCCTACATACTCCTGCCAATTCTTTCCCCAGTTTTATTGGCATTTCTTGCAAACACCTTTCCAAATCTCTAGGTTCTCCCTTCCATAGCTTCAATTCCCAGTTTTCACAGAGCCTCATGCTTTTAGCTTATTCTCTTGCTAGGAAGGAATAAGGCAAATCCTCCCATTATGGGATATCCATTTCTTCCCCTAGAGCCTTTCTGCTTCCAAATAGAGATCTGCTATTTTGTGATCCCATCTTTTTGCCATTTGTAGTGTCAACATGATATTCACAGCACCTATACCAGCTATGAATACACCAGCTGAATAGCAAAATACAATAGACTCTCCACATAGAAGATAGAAGCAAAACATTTATTCAGACACCAGAAAGCTGAATCGCAACACTAGAGAGCCAAATACATGACAGTAAAAAAAGAAATCCATACATAATAACAATGCAAGGGGCGCTATCATCCTCAAGCCTTCCCTCTGTTAGGCTTCCCACAAACAAATCACAAACGGGCTCCCTTAAACAAAGTCACAAACAAGCTCTCCCATTCATGTGAGTTGCTGCCTTTTCCAGCTCTGACTGCTCTCTGACTCAGCTCCTCTCAGCTCTGCTCTAGCTCTCCCTCTTCCTGTTTCACTTTCCTACCCACGTGACTTGACTCATGTGATTCAGGCTTCCATGTGACTTAAGCAAGTCACATGGACGTATCCGTGAATGGGAAAAATCTTCCCATTAAGAAGCAAAATTACATTATCAGCAAAAATGCAATGTCAAGGCAGGATATCTAGCCAAGCTTCTGTCTTTGATTGAGGAAAGAGAGGCTTAGAGTGGTGAAGTCTCTTATGGAAAGTCATACATGTTCCAACAATTAGAGGCAGGATTTGAACCCAGTTTCTGACTTCAGAGACAGTGTCCCTTCCATAGAACTATGCTACAGAGAATTCTTCATGTGGATGTATTTTGATTTCTGTTTTCTCTGAAACATTGCCCATCTTTGTATTTTTTTTTTCAGCCAGTGCTTTATTTTAGAAGCTTCAAAAAGAGGAAAAATAAACAAACAAAATGTTGCTAAAATTTGACTCCAAAACCTCATCATTGAGTGGAGGGGCCTCTGGGCACAGTGGAGCTCACCCACTGGTGGAACTTGCTATATCTTCATTTGTGAACTCCAGGCCACTCCTCATCTGAAAATCAGAGGCTCCTTCGCCTGGTAAGATCACAAGGAGATGAATTTCTTCAGCAACAATCGCCCTCAAGAACTGTTTTCAGCCCACAGTGGCTTGTGAGCCACTTTGTTGGAAACAATAGCCACACAAAGAAAATGATGGATCCTTGAAACAAGTCAAAACTACTTATGAGTATATTCCTATACAGAAGGAGATCAAAGACATGTTTCCTCAGCAGAATGTAGAGACAAAAAGTAAGTAGCTGTGTTGCTGACTGATATGTAGAGTAAAGGCATGGAAATAATAGTAATAAAAATAACTAACATTTATATTATGCTTCAAAGTTTGCAAATTGCTTTATATATGTTAACTCGTTAGATGTGGATAGGAAGAAGGATAACAGAAAGTCTTTGTTGCAGGAGTTATGCTGGTTTTGTGTATTTTAAAGTAAATCTCTACTGTCTATTGTGGGGAGGAGGGACTGGGCTGCCCTGAGTTATCCTGATCTGCATTCTTGATGGTGGGAATATATTTGCACACTTGCTAGGCCACAGGTGAAACCCCTTCTCTCTCTTTTCCCTCACATCCCCCATTTTTATATAGGTAGCCCCACACAGTGTGATACATCCTGGATAATTTTTAAATTGGTATTCCCTTAAAGTGACTTTTAGACATTTTTTTTTTTATTTCTTGATGTATAAGAAGCTTAGCTTGGGGTGAATGGGGGCAGGGAAATTGTATCAGAAGGTTCACATTAGATCTTATTAACCTCCCAATATTCCTTTTTGGTTTAACTGATGTTTTCCTTCATGGATTCTTGAGGAAGAAAGAGAAAACAAAGAAACAAAAAAATTATTAAGTGCCTAGTATGTGTCAGGCACTGTGCTAAGTGCATTATAAATGTGAGGTATGTAGTGTTACTATCCTGATTTTTCACATTTGAGGGATTTGAGGCAAACAGAAGTTAAGTAACTTGCCCAGGATTTCATAGCTAGTATCTGAGGCCAGATTTTAATTCAGATCCAGTATTCTATCTGCTGATGGAAGAAGACAGTAATGATTTATCTTTTTACTATCCTTTTAAGTGGTTCCTTTAAAGTATTAGAAAAGTCAGTTTTAATTATATTTCATAATCACATTGCCTTATTTTAACTTATTTTAAACTCCTAACATGGGTGGTTGAATTGACTTTGTTTAGGCATAGGCTACAAATATATATACATACACACATGCACATATACATATACACATATATACACATCATATATATATGCATACACACGTGTATTTAGGTATATATGTATATCTATATATCTCTATATAATGTATTTATTTTTAACATTCTTCTTAAACTTTGGGTTCCAAATTCTCCCTCTGTCTCTTCCCTTCCCCCCTCTGCCCTTTTGTTTTTGTCCCTATATTTATTTTTAGGGGTGCAGCCAAGATAGAGGAGTAGGAAGACACACATACGCCGGCTCTGAACCCACAGCCCATAAAATATCTGTAGAAAAGAACTCCCAACATATTCTGGAGCAGCAGAAGCCACAGAACAACAGAGCAGATGAGATTTCTGTTCCAGAGAGCCCTGAAAACCTCTCACAAAAGGTCCGTCACGCCCCGGACCTGGAGCTGAGCCCAGCCCTGCCTTGGTCGCACAGCACCGAGAGGAGCAGATCTGAGCAGGCTTCAGGGATGGAATCTCCAGTGGCCGCCCAGGTCCCTCCACCCACGGGCCCCAAAGGTTGGTGAGAGGGTCTTCTCGGCCTGCCGAGAGGGGAGTGAGGTCCCCCCATAACTCAGGCCAATTTGGGAGGCAGCAGCGGGGGTGGCAGCAGACCCGGGATCCCCAAGCAGGCAGGAGCTCAGATCCATTGTTGAAAGTCTCTGCATAGACCCCCTGAGGGAACTGAGCCTGTGAGGTGGCCCTGCCCCGACCTGAGCACATGAACTTAATCTCACACTGAATAGCAGCCCTGCCCCTGCTGAAAGCCCTGAGGCTGGGAAGCAGCATTTGAATCTCAGACCCCAAGCCCTGGCTGGGCGGATCTGGAGGCAAGGTGGGTGTGAAGAGGAAGCTCAGAAGTCAAGTCACTGGCTGGGAAAATGCCCAGAAAAGGGAAAAAAAAATAAGACTATAGAAGGTTACTTTCTTGGTGAGCAGGTATTTCCTCCCTTCCTTTCTGATGAGGAAGAACAATACTTACCATCAGGGAAAGACACAGCAGTCAAGTCTTCTGTATCCCAGCCCACCCAATGGGCTAAGGCCATGGAAGAGCTCAAAAAGGATTTTGAAAATCAAGTTAGAGAGGTGGAGAAAAAACTGAGAAGAGAGATGAGAGAGATGAAAGAAAAGCATGAAAAGCAGGTCCACACCCTGCTAAAGGAGACCCAAAAAAATGCTGAGGAAAATAACACCTTGCACAATAGCCTATATTTATTTTTATTGGAATCAAAGTATGCAACAGAAGTTTAAGGAAGATTCCATACCCCACCCCCTATATACATCCTATGGCATTTTTCTGCATTGTATTCCAAACTGGTATGGGGGAAACAGCCTGACATCAAGGTTTTAATCAGATTTAGAAGAATTTATATAATCCCAAAACAGGTGGTTGACCTGAACCAGGGCCCTAACATTGTAAACAGGAGAAAATAAGTCAGATAGACAACCTGAGAATAAGACTAAGAGTGAACTTCATCTTAACTGAATGATACAGAGGGGTGGAAGGAATGGGGAATGAATGGGGGTGCTGCTCAAAACCCTACTCTATGGACTAAAAGTTCATTAGACATCCTTTGTCTGAGATAGGCTTACTGGTGGCTGTGCATAGAGCAGCCAAAGACCTAACAGAGGCTTAATTGATGAAGACCAGTAAGTCAAAGCAGAAAACAGGGAATGAAGGTGTGAAGTTTGTTAGAGAATAACTTTACAAAGCCACCAAAGGACATTGAAAACTACAGAGTCAGAGATGTGAGATGACCCAGACATGAGTGTACTCTGACTCCATGAGACCTTCTTCATATGACTTTCATATCTCAGTCCTATCTTTCTATGAATGCCTCCCTGGTTGTATGTCTCTTCTCAAGTGATGCTGTGGTAACCTGTGGGAGAGTGTACCCTATGTGTATATGGAGGAATCTTTTCACATTCCTTAATTTACTGTGCTGTTTGATTAAATGTCATCTGAATCTACTTGATGTGCCTTTTATTTCATCTGACAAAAAAAAAGTTCCTGGCTCTGGTTTTGAGAGAATATTGATCAATAGAGAGCCTTGAATCTAAGGTAGTTTTCAAGGACCTCACAAGAGCATCCCCTGTTACTACATCCTTTAAACAATCTTGTGTATCACTTTAAGGTTTCTGATAGAATCTTCATTTTGTTGTTTTTCTGTCATGTTTGATTCTTGGTGACCCCATTTAAAATTTTCTTGGCAAAGATATTGAAGTGGTTTGCAATTTCCTTCTTCAGTTCATTTTACAGATGGGAAACGGAGGCAACCTGGGTTAAGTGATTTGCTTAGGGTCATATGGCTAAGTGTCTGGGGCTGGATTGAACTCAGGAAGGTGAATCTTTCAGACTCCAGACCTGGCACTCTATCCACCACACCACAGTGTTGTCCCTAACCTACATTTTACTAAAGCAAAATTCTTTGAGCATGTTCTACTTAGGGAAACGTTTGATTGGTATCAGGTGCAGAGAAACATTTATTAACTGAACATTTTCTCCTGACCTTGATTTTAACTCGAACAATTCATTGCACAGATTTGCACTTTAACCTTTTCAGACAAGGTTACAAATAGCTATCACTTACTGAGTTGGGGTTTTGTTTGTCATAGATTTTTCTTCTTTTTTTTTTTCTCATCTTTTTCTCCTTGCTGACACTGATGCCTGTATTATATTGAGAACAATGATATACCTAATTTGCCTCTGCAAATGGAAGCAATTAAAATAACTTAACAAAAATGACAAAGACTCTTCAATTACTTATGGGTAAAGGAGGAAAGACAGTAGCTCTGTTGACTCACTAGTTTTCAAGACTCTGGGAAGGCTGGAAGTTCAGGTATAATTAGTATAGACAACCTACTCTGGGTACCATGTTCAAATTGACTAGTTGAGACAAAATTGCTAATAAGGAGTCAGAAGGAGAGAAGACATGGCTCATTGGTGACATCATTATCAGAAAAGCATGAAGAAAAGGATGTAAAGCAGTAATACTAGTATTCATCTATCAATATGTTTCTATAGATATATAGTTTTCTCATCCATAAAATGAGCTGGAGAAGGAAGTGGTAAACCACTCCAGTATCCCTGCCAAGAAAACCCCAAATGGGGTCATGGAGAGTCAGGCCCGAGTAAAATGGCTGAACACACAAAATGAATGTTGCTTATTTGTCTTAGAGAAAGTTGATCATCATAATTTGTGTGTGTGTGTGTGTGTGTGTGTGTTGTGTGTGTGTGTGTGTGTGTGTGTGTGTGTATAGGGAAGTGGGTACCATGAGAGTAAAGGTGGTTTCTACAGTGAGTAAAGATTGTCAACATAACTGGGCAGCAAGAATGGTACAGGGTCCCTGGGCATTTGCTGAACCAGTTAGCTTCCTTTTAAGAATGATATCCAGGATTATGTCTATTCCTTTACTCATTCTGTCCTAGTAGCTCACCTGGGGGAAGATGTAGTAGTGACATAACTTTTCCCCGGCATGGCCACATCATTCTTTCTAAGTTGGTAGTATCAAAGTCAAATAGAAACAGGGGACCACTAACTCATACACTAGTTCATGGGCCATAATCTGACTTAATTTTAAAATCTAGCTATGTTTTATTGAATTTTTATTTACTTTGCTAAATATTTCCCAATAATCTTTCAATCTGGTTCAGGCCACACCAGAGAGTTTTGTGGCAGGCTACCTTCAGTGTCGGTGGCATGTCTGACATCTTGATACTAAACCACTTTAATTGCCCACCCCTCAAGCCAGCATGTGACTACAGTCAGTGACTCTAGAAGTCAATGACTTATACTCATGCTACTTTCTCAATAAGGATTGCTAGGTGGTACAGTGTAGTGGACTGAGTACTGGGCTTGAAATCCTGAAGACTCCTCTTCCAGAGTTCAGATCTTGCCCTAGATATTCCTAGCTGTGTGACCCTGGGCAAGTCACTTAACTTTCTTGGCCTCAATTTCCTCATCACTACAATGAGCTGCAGAAGGAAATGGTAAACCACTCTAGTGTCTTTGCCAAGAGCATCCCAAATGAGGTCATGAAGAGGCAGACAAAACTGAAACAATTAAACAACTGGACAGAATAACAAGAACAACTTTCCCAATAAAACCTCAGTTAACAAGGGTCCCATTAGTTACTCAATGCAGGAGTAGCCCTTCTATCTCCACAGTGGTCAGCTACGACCTCTGACTCCCCAGCAACCATGTCAAAGGGACCCACAGTTGGTATTGATCTTGGCACCACTTACACCTGTGTGGGAGTCTTCCAACATGGGAAAGTGGAGATCATTGCTAATGACCAAGGAAATAGGACCACCACCAGCTACGTCACCTTCACGGAACATAGAACATTTAATTGGTGATGCTGCAAAGAACCAAGCTGCAACGAACCCCACCAACACAGTTTTTGATGCCAAACATTTGATTGGTTGCAGATTTGATGATGCCATTGCACAGTCAGACATGAAGCACTGGCCTTTTACATTGGTGAATAATGCAGGCAGACCTAAGGTCCAAGTGGAGTACAAAGGGGAGACCAAAAGTTTCTATCCAGAAGAAGCATCTTCTATGGTCTTGACCAACATGAAAGAAATTGCTGAAGCTTACCTTGGAAAAACCGTCTCAAATACTGTAGTCACAGTATGTCTATTTCAGTGATTCCCAATGTCAAGCCACTAAAGATGCTGGTCTCAAAGATCACTGGTCTCAATGTGCTGTGATTCACCAACGAGCCAACAGCTGCCAAGCTAGATATATCACAGATTCATGACATCGTCCTGATGGGTGGTTCCACTCGAATTCCCCAAATCCAGAAGCTTCAGCAAGACTCCCTCAGTGGCAAGGAGCTCAACAAGAGTATCAATCTTGATGAGGCTGTTGCTTATGGTGCAGCTGTCCAGGCTGCCATTTTGTCTGGAGATAAATCTAAAGATGTGCAGGACTGGTTACTGTTGGATGTCACTCCTCTTTCTCTTGGAATTGAAACTGCTAGTGGAGTTATGACTGTTCTGATCAAATGTAATACCACCATCCCCACCAAGCAGACACAGATCTTTACCCCCTATTTGGACAATCAGCCTGGTGTGTTTATTCAGGTTTATGAAGGTGAAAGAGCAGTGACAAAGGATAACAACTTGCTTGGCAAATTTGAGCTCACAGGAATCCCCCCCCAGCACCCAGAGGTGTTCCTCAGATTGAAGTAACATTTGACATGGATGCAAATGGCATTCTCAGTGTTTCTGCTATGGATAAGAGCACAGACAAGGAGAACCAGATCACCATCACTAATGATAAAGGACATCTCAACAAGGAAGACATTGAGCATATGGTCCAGGAGGCTGAGGATGAGAAGCAGAGAGACAAAGTATCTTCCAAGAATTCTCTTGAATCTTATCCTTTCAACATGAAGGTTAACATGGAGGATGAAAAAGTGCAAGGCACAACTGGTGATGAAGACAAACAGAAGATCCTTGACAAATGTAATGAAATAATTAACTGACTGAATAAGAATCAGACTGCTGAGAAGGAAGAATTTGAACATCAGCAAAAAGAATTGGAGAAGGTCTGCAAGCCCAGCATTACCAAGCTGTACCAGGGTGGATGGGGCATGCCAGAAGGCAGGCCTGGTGGGTTCCCAGGGAGTGGAGCAGCCCCATCTGGAGGTGCTTCTTTTGGACCCACCGTTGAAGAGGTGGACTAAACAAGAGAAGAAAGAGCATTCCACACAGCTTTCCAAAAATTGAAGGACTCAAAATCTGTAGCCAAGGCAGCAGCAGTTTAAAGTCACATTTAAGCTACTGTGTAAATCTGGGGATTCTGAACACTTGAATGTGTGCAGAGGGAGAGGAGTGAACAGCATTGTACTTTATCAGTACTGTAAACAAGTGGAAATGCAATTCTTGTCCTAGAGAATAAAAATTTGACACCCCCCCCAAAAAAAACCCCAACCAATCAACCAAACGAAAAAAAAAACACAAGAGTCAGAAGCTTGGAGATTGAGAATGCTTTCAAAATTATACATACAGAAGAAGGAGGAATATGATACCAAAACCAAACTAGCTAACACAAGGGAGTATTCAACAACCAAAGCAGCAACAACAGCAACAACTTAGAATTGAAGTGTAATCTTAGGGGTCGATATGTTAAATGGTCTCCAAGGTGCTGATTTATTTCATGAAGGCCTTAGCTACTTAGCTACTTTCTTAGGGTGTTTGGACGAATCTATGCCCTTTTTAAAGTTTTTTACTCAAAAAGTACCCTTTAGACTTTGGGGGACACCTATAATACAATTAGTATCACTGTGGCTAATTTCAATGGCTGCCCATTGAAAGAATGTACCATTGAAAGGATGTACCAGGGTCCATTTTTGCTCTCCAACTAGGCCAACCACAACTGATGTTATGGGAAGTTTTTGAATCAGAAAACTTGCCTTTCGTCCTTGAGTCTCTACCCAGTAGCCTATGGTAGCAAGCCTTAGCTGACTTTTCAAGTGTGTTTTTATCCCCAGTTCTTTCCCCCAAGCCTATCACTAGATAAGTACATTTCTGGTTGCTTCTTCCTGCTTATTGTACTTTCCTCATACATTATTGCTTCATTTATTACTGGCAACGTGTTACTTTTCCCCTTTGCAATTCAGTGTGAGGTATTTTTAATTTACGATTGGCACCATGAAGTTTTCTTGGGAAAAACTCTTGATTCCCTGTGGCTATTATAATTTTTATTTATGGCTGTAATAACTCTAGAAATCCCCTGGATAATCCTTAAGAGGACATTATCCATTGTGCTGTTTCCTGAGGTACAGAGCCTACATATTAAAACTAACTTGTTTCTCACTTGCGTGGCTTCCCAAGGTAAGCATATTTGAGGCTGGTGAATTACGTCTATAGAACAAATTGTATGTAGGGGAAGAATGATTTCTTTGTGCTCATCCATGGTTGTTCAGTGCACAGATATCCTGGATAGGGTGGACATAGTTTACTGGCCACATAATGTACCTTGTAAGGGTCCCTGATTGAAGGCATTTCAGGGTTGTTCTCTCCACCACAGTCGATTCAGAGAGCGAGTGTGACAAAATGGATAGAGTACTTCTGGACTTGGGAGTCATAGACTAGACTCTTACTAGTTGTGTCACCTTGGCCAGATCACCTAACTCCTCAGCTTCAGTTTGCTTTTCTATAAAATGGGGATAATAATAGCATCTAACTCAGAAAGTTGTTATGAGACTGAAATACAATAATATATACAAATGCTCTGAATGACTATTGCTCCCAAGAAGAGTATCTAAGGCCAAGTTGTTAGTTTTCTGATTGATAAGTAAATGATGAGTTCCTGACCTTCATCGGTGTATGGAGCTTCTACATTGTGATCTCTCTACCTGGAAAAATATCACAGACCCAGACAAATTATAGAAGTGTGTATGTGTGTGTGTGTGTGTGTGTGTGTGTGTGTGTATGTATATACACATATATTTATACATATATGTACAATTATGTATATGGTACTTTACTTTCTTCAAGAAGAGTATTTCAGTTATCACTGTTATTAATTGTTGCTAAAATTTATATGGCACTTTAGAAATAATATCTCATTTGAGCTACAATTTGTAAGTTAGGTACTAACATCACCCTCATTTTACAGGTGAGGAAACTGAGGATGAGTATGGTTAAGTGATTGCCCAATACATTTAGCGGGGTCAGAAGAAAGATTCAAACGTAGGTCGTCTTGATTCTAAATATAGTACTCTCTCTTCTAAGATATGCTCCCCCTCCACTCTCTCTTTTTTTAAACAGTAAGGAAAATGACTCTCAGAAAAGTTAAACAAGTTGCTCATTATCACACAGCTAATCAGTCTCAAAGCTGGGGTATTCTAAAGACAATTGTATCTTTCAGAACTGAATTGAATTTCAGTTGAAGAAACTGTTTTTTAGTCACTTTTCAGTTGTGTCTGTCTCTTCCTGACCCCATTTGGGGCTTGCTTGGCAAAGATACTAGAATGATTTGCCATTTCCTTCTCCAGATCATTTTACAGATGAGAAGACAGAGGCAAGCAGTGTTAAGTGACTTGTCCAGGGTCACACAGCTAGTAGGTGTCTGCGGCTGGTTTTGAATTCAGGAAAATGAGTCTTCTTGATTCCAGGTCCGATGCTCTCTCTACTGTGCCTCCTATAGTTGAAGAAGTCCTCAAATGCAACATTTGTTGATAAAACATATATTTTGGGCCAAGTGTACTGTAGTCTAGCGGCATGATTACAGTTCTTACCCAAAAGAAGTACGGCCCTTCTTCATCCTATGATATCTTCATGTATCATGTTTCTAAACTGTGTGGGGTTTGCCCAGATATATCCCAGTCTCTCAAAAAAGAACTGATATTTTGCATCTCATTTTTAGTTTGTATTTTTTGGGCAAAGTTATTTTTAAAAATGACTTAAAGTTTTAGTTTCTTAGATAAGAACCAATGTACTTAGGGATGGATATTCAGAAAGTATTCAGTTAAAAAAAGTCCCCAAATGCCACCCTATCTTTCTCCTTATATTATTGTCTGAACTATGTAGGAAAGAAGTACCCTTAACAATTCTGACCTGAGGCACAGACTAGCTGTGCGATCCTTGGGAAGCCATTTAACCACTGTCAACCTCAGTTTCCTCAGTTGTAAAATGATAATAAGCATATCTATCTCACAAAGTTGTTGTGAGGGTTAAATGACATAATGTTTGTAAAGTGCTCAGCATAGTGCCTAGCACATAGCAGTTACTCAATAGATGCTTGTTCCTCCCTATATAAAAGAAATGATGACCAAGATGAGGATGATGAAGAAGAACAAGATATAATTAGAATGATACAGTGAAAAAGCCTTACATTCAAAGTCAGTGGATCTGGGTTTGAATTCTACCTCTGATATTTACGATGTGACCTTAGGCAAGTCACTTAACCTCTCTGAACCTCAGTTTACACATCTTTAAAATGAAATTGGAATATATAAGGCTTCTAAGGTACTTTTAAACTCTGGATTTTACATTGTAAGAAGAGTGTGTTATTTATCAAGTAAAAACTTATCACTGAGGTGGGCCTGTTCCTCATTCTGCTTGCTGATTTGTCTTCTTTAAAATCAAGATGTAAATCTTTTAAGCTGTTTTCAATAATGAGGCGGAAGGTTTACTAAAACAACAGGAGTAATTGAGTCGCTTTAGGTATGTATTTATAGCAATAATGGAGCTCGAATTCATCTAATCCTTCAGAAAATGCTTTCTATTGGCTCTTTGGAGAAGACACTGATAGCTATTGTCTCCTTATTATGCTTCTCACTTCCACCTGTAAGGGTGGAAAAGATTTAAAGTTTTTAACTTCTTTCTAAGTTCAACTCATTTTTTGCTGACCCACCTATTCTTTAGGGTCCTCTCCACCTTCAGATGCTCTTGTAGTTATTTATTTACATATAACATCCCTCCAGTGGAATGCAAACTCAGAGGACTTTTCTTTAATTCTATCTCTGAATCCCCTGGGTTGAGCACATTACTTTGTACCCAGTTGGTGCTTAATAAATGCTTGCTAAAATGAATTGGATTTCACAGCAGAGGAAATGGATGCTTATAGATGTTGTTACTTGTTCAAGATCACACATGTAACAAGTAATGGAACCCAGATTCTCTTGTAATTTAGTCCTCTTTCTATCATATGATTGGCTATCATATGATTTCAGACTCAGATCTCTTAGTGGTGACTGATCCCTTGAGTTCCATTTTTATAATGCTTTTCATAAGAGTAGAGGATTAGAGATTTGGGGCTGTAAGGGACCTGGAAAATAGGATTATAGACGTGGTGCTAGAGGAGAACTCAGATACTATCTAGTCAAATAGATCATCCAATAGCTATCCAATAATCTAATAGACATCTATGGTCCTGGAATCTATGGATAAATTTTTAGTGGGTCCAAAATGTGGGTGGTGAAAAAATGACCTCTTTATTTCAATATAATTTATTTCCTTGGGAATCCTATTTACTTTATTTTGTTCCTTTAAAAACATTCTGAGAAAAGCTCCATAGATTTCATCAGATGGTGCAAGGCGTCCATGATACGCAGAAACAAATATTAAGAACTCCCAATTTGATCCAACCCCCTCATTTTACACACAAGGAACTCTATGCCCATGGAAGTTAGGGGATTGAGTCAAGCTTACACAGGTAATATCAGAAGAAACATTTAAATTCAGGTTCTCCTGTTCCCCAAATGGCATATATTCTACAATAATAATGCAGTATTCTACTGGGTATATGTGAGTGTGTAGAGGGTGTTCAAGGAGGCCCAGCACCTCTGGCATAAAGGCTTGTTGAGATTTTTTTCAGGGCTGATCATTCATCTTTGGTAACCACCTTCACCCAGCTGTCCCCTGTGGTTCCTAGAAGCTGTAATATTTTCAGCATCTTCACTCTCATCCTCACCATCTCCACAGACAGACTATACCAGATGGAGAGTAACTAATGGGCCTTCAACCCATCTGTGAGTTAGGGGGCTGAATATTTCAAGCATGTGAAGATTTCCTCTGGCAGAATAGGTGGATGGGAATAATTTCTTCCAACAGTTATGAAGGTGGCTGAAGCAGGCACTTTGAACTACTCAGTGCTTGGTCAGACATCAAAGACACCAAGATCATTCACTGCATGCTAGGCCATCACCAGTCTTGCCACTGGACTTGACAACTCTGAAAGAGACAGTGAAACGTATGACTTTGTGCAACCCTACCTTACTGAAATCCAATTCATATAGGAGTCAAGTGATGTCATTGGTCCTCTTGGAAAAAGAAAAACAACAGTATTCTGCTATATTGATCCTTCACTTGAAACTACTTAGTATTGAGGATATACTATTTTGAATCTATAGCTGTTCATAATAAGAAAACTTCTTCAAGTCCTTCTCCAAGTATGCTTGCTAATTTTTTTCTGGAACCAAAAACATTTTTAACCTCATGCTCCATGTTCTTCCATAGAGTATGACTACTTATAAGCCAGCAGAAGTCTCTGAGAGAGGGTTCCAGGCTCTTCCTAGAGGGAGTATCATCTTTGAAGATTTTCCCTTTAGATAATGTTCAGGAACTCAAATCGGGAGAAACAATCATGATTAATTCCTTTCATATTTTCTTTTTCTTCTTTTTTCAGGACCTCAGACAGCATTTTCTCCCACTCTCAACTCAATGGTCAATAGCTCTTGTTTGGAGCTTACTGCCTTCACCAACAATGCTTTGTAATTTATAAGACACCTTAAAAAGTTTGCTTCTGCTTCCATTACTGAGAATGAGAAACAGAAGTGAATAATAGGGTGGAAACCCTTAATATGAGTATTAGAGAAGAAGACAAACATCTGCTTCATTAGATCTCTGGATCATAGCAAATTATTTCCAATGCATCTCCTTCCCAAACCTTTTTCCCTTGTTTTTTTTCTTTCTTTTTTTAAAAATGATTTCTTTTATTTTTACATGACTTTCATTTCTGAATATATGCCTTTTCCCAACCATAACTCAAACAAGTTTTCCTAAGTAATAAAGAATTTAAAAAGAAACATGAATCAGTTTAGCAAAGCCAATAGACTCATAAGAGGAGTCTCCCAGTAAAATCAATTTTTCCTACCCACAATTTCTCACCTCTGCAAAAGGAGAGAGGTACATATTTAAAAAAATCATCTTTGGGGACAAGTTTGGTCATGGCAAATTCTTAACATATGACATTTCTATGTGTTAAGATGTATGACTCCCTCAACTAAATGTACAAGTTCATATAATGATATGAATTGTTCAACAGGGCTTACTGTTGATCCCCTTTTTCTATGCTCAAGTACATTCCTTTGGGTCAGAAATTTGAGAGGACTTCTGGTTTATCATTTCTGTAATTAGCTTCAAATGTGATTTAGAGTTCCTGGGCCCCCAACTCCATCAGGCTTCCTTCTGGGAAAATGTTCTTATAACCCTTTGCTTCATTTGTAAAGTATATGATATAGTGGGTAGAGTGCTGAGCTTAGTACCCTGTTATTTTCTTTAACTAGGTCCTGGATCTCTATGTCTGGCAGATTTTCTCAAATTTTTCAGATTTTCTTAGTACTACCACTAAGGGGCAGCTTGTAGTGCAATTTCTTGAGTGGCTTCTATAGACATCTCTGTTACCATATAGGTATAGGTCTTACCAAAAATCTTTTTTAAAGAGCCGGAGCCAGATCTGTTCTAAGTCATGAAAGGAATCAAACCTAAGTGTTACATAGTACCATGTCACTAGCTTTTTCTTTACTTATTTTTTCCTGTGTCTGAAGGCTTGACACAGGATAATGACATTGCAATCACCCTGAGTACATTTTTCTGCGGGTACCTTTGAATTTTTTTTGACAGGTCACTCCTATTACATGGGATTAAAGAAAACATGAAGACTACTAAGAAATAGAATCATCAGAATAAAGAGTTTATTGAGAATTAAAGATGACATGCTATCAAAATGCAAATGATAGTAAGAGTAATATTTCATTTGCAATGCCAAATATAGAAAGAAGACAGAAAACTTGTTGTTAAATGCTTATACTTGAATGAGCATGGGTGGGACAAATTCTGTGATAAACTGGAAGGCCAAAATGATGAGGAGATAAGAAATCATGCCATTAAAGGATTATATTTTAATAAGGGATGTTTAATGTGGAGAAAAGGTGATTTGTTTGAATGGGATGTAATATTCAGATATTTGAAAGGATGTAATATACAATAGTGGTTAGACTTCGAAATAAAGGTTGAAGAGAGGTTATTTTAGGCTTCATGAAACAAAAGCAGTATCTGTGCTTCAGTGACCTGAAAACTAGATATGATTTAGTATTGAAATATGGTAGCCAAAAATGAATGAATCTATCAACAATGAATAAAAAGTGAATCCAAGATCCTAGACTGCTTTTGGTAAAGGGTTTCTAGTTATGCTTTATTCTCTCCCATTGTTAGACCACATCCAGAGTACTGTTTTAAATTCTAGATATCACACTTAAATAATGACACTGGTAAGGAAGAGAGAGATTATAGAAAGTTAATTAGGGTGTAAAGAATATTAACATCATGCTACATGGAGGCAAACTAACATGCGCAAGAGAAGGTTAGTGGACATGGCAGCATATTCACGTGGTATAGAATTGGAAGCAATGGATGCAAATTGTGGACAATCACATTTTGACACCATGAATGAGAAAACAAAAGAAAACAAAACAGAAATGTTCCTAAAAGTTACAGCTAGAATGGTAAAATAGCATGGACTTCCCCATGTCCTCTCTTACTAGGGGATTCTGCTAAGAAAACCTGAGTGAACGTTTCTTGGGGATGTTAAAAAGGAGATTCTTGATCAGGTACAGGTTAGACTAGAAGACACATAGATAGACCTTCTGACTTGTAGATTATAGAATAAAACTACAAAAACTTTTAACTACCTTATGCAAGTATCTAAAACCAGATATATAGAGAACTGGGTAAAAACACCCAATTTCTCTCTATATACTTTTCTCCATATGGCTTAAAGGTATGAAGGCAATCAAATTCTAGGGTTTTCCTAAGCTCCTCAAGATAGACAAAGAAGAAATTCAACTCAATTAATTATACATTTATTTTTTGGCTCTGGTTTGTTCAATATTTATTGACCTGATCACACTTTCTGGATAAGTTTGGAAGTTGACAGATGTGAAGAACTGTACTTCGAGTCATAACCCTTGGTTTTCCATTCCCTGGGAAGCTTATCATCAGTTTCCATCGTGGCAAAAACCATGTCTAAGGTGAATCTTACTTCTGATTTAAGGCTCTCTTATTCTTGGAACTTTGTGACTACTCTTGCTATCCAGAATGTGTACATGACTTTCAGCTCATCACTCTTGTAGATGAAGAGAGAGGGAGACCCTATATTTGTACCTTTCTTAACATGAATAATGTTATTTAAGACTCCAGGACCAGTGTTCAATCCGTCATTCTACTTATATAGAATGTAGGCTTCATTGTCTTTTTTAAACCTTAAAGTGATGTACAAAGGTGAGGAGAAAGAAAAGGAGGAGGAAGAAGAGAAGGAGGAGAAAAAGAAGAAGAGGAAAAGGAAGAAGAGGAGGAGGAGGAAAGAAGGATAGAGAGGGGAGGGAAAGAAGGAGAAAGAAAATGAGAGAATGGACAAGAACAAGAAGATGAAGGAAGAGGAACAGGGCATTCTAATCATTTTAGCTCAAAACCTTAGAGCCATTTCAAACTCGTCCCTCTTCCTTACCCTTCCCTCATCCAACCAATTAAAAAAGTTAATTTCAAATAAATTCATTAAACTATTATGTGAAACACAAGAAGTCATGGTTAAATTGTTGGGCCTGGAATCAGATTTAAATCTCAATTCTTATATTTACTAGCCTGGGCAAATAACTTCACTATTTGGCTCCCAGAACACTCCCTAATCTATATTTAACTAAAGGAAAAGAAAAATCTGTTGTAATCATTGTCTGTGGAGATAAATTGATGAAACCACAAATCCTTTGCATATGTGAAAGGCACTAAGGACATAAGACTGAAAAAAAACCAGAATGATCCCTAACATTTAGCTGGGGTTTGAGATGGGAACTAAATGGGTAGTAACTTAGGAGGAGGAGCACAGTGACAACTTGATGGATCCAAAAAAAGCTTCACCTAAGAAGTAGATGTTGAACTGAGTCTTGAAGGAATCTTCAGCTTCTGGAAGGCAAAGTCAAGGAGGTCATTGATTTCACATATGGGGAATGGCCTGTGCAAAGCTATAGAGAAAGGAGAGACAATCTTTACTTTGTAGAATATCTATTGGACTCATTTGGCTAGAAGAAGGGTAATATGAAGGAAGTCAGGAGAAGTGAGAGTCAAATAATGGAAATTAATAAATGAACAAGCACTTGTGAAGAGATTACTATGTGCCAAGCTCAGTTCTAGTTGTTGAAAATATATAAAAAAAGAAAGACTATCCCTGTCCTCAAGAAGCTTACATTCTAAGGTGAGGGGAGGGGGTGGGGTGGGAGATGAGACAAAAAAAGGAAACCAAAAACGGATGGCGGGCAGAGATGAAGTTATCTGTGGCAGGGGCACATTACAGAAAGTCTATGGAGTCAGGAGCTTCTCCTGGAGAGGAATAAATGCATGATAGGTCTAGGCATTCTTTTAAAAATCGAGGTCCTTGAGGAACTACAGGCAGCTAGGTAGCTCATTAGATAAAGAGTTTCCTTTAGTCAGGAAGACCAGAGTTTAAATCTGGCCTCTGAGTAAGTCACTTAGGCCCTATTTATCTCAGTTCCTCATCTATAAAATGGGGACAAACTGGAAAAGGAAACGTTAAATGACTTCAGTATCTTTGTCAAGAAAACCCCATGGACTTTGTCCATGAGGTCATGTAGAATCTGAAACTACTGCATGTCTGAATAATGACAACATCTGGGAGGAACCAGCTAGTGAGAAACAGAGGCCACAGTATCAGAGAGTAGTTTGAAGGGTGAAGTGGACTTCCAGGGTAAAGGGATTTCTGTCACAGCAGAGAAAGTCTGGAATACAATCTAGAAAAAATGTATCAGCAAGTCTTCTATAACATGACCTTAGAAAGTAGCCTGGCCCTAAGAGTTGAAGTGAATTTTGTTAATGGAGATGTAGCCCATAGGGATCTGGGGCTGGATTTGAAATCAGGTCTTTCTGAGTCTATATATTACATCATCTGGTGTTTTGCTGGATGTATATATTCTAAAGTCATCCACATAAGAATGAAAAATGATTTACTTCATTGTTTCTGCTTATATTTAGTGTAACACTGAGGTTGTAGAGTTGTATCTATAGAAAACAAATGCTTCCAAAGTACGACATCCTGTATATCCTTTCTAAATGGAAATTTTAAAAATATTCAGGATAAAGTAAGGTGAAGTCTAGTATGCAGAGGTTAGAAAACCTTCCCTTCTCACATCCCAACTCTTCAGATTAGTTCCTAACTCATCATAGACTCCAGTTCCACCTCTTCAACAATAATCATCAGAAATATACCCTTTAATCCTGCTCCCAAATGGCATAGACCAAGGTCAAAGAGTTTGGTGGTGTGGTTTTTAAAGACTATAAACATAGAGACTTCTGATTAATGTGGGTTAGAGAGAGATCTTACTGTTTTTCTAATCATGTTTTTCACGTTATTCCATGCCCTCTGTTCAGTGTTCAAACAGGATAGGAAATTAGAGTTTAAAGACTGCTTTAATTCAAGCTTAAAGGGAGCAATCATTTCTTTATCCTGGGTATTTTCATTGCAGGAAAGTGTTTTTTTTTTTTCTTAAACAGGGCTCCAGACAACAAATCTAGTTCTACAATTAAGTTAATTGAATTCTCCAGATTGCTCGAAAGCTAATCGTATCATCCCATTTTTCCAGCTCATTAACTAATAACTGAAAAAACCTATTGGTTAAGGTATACAGGCAGTGTCATTAACTGCACTTGAATTCTATCTTGTCCCCTGCTTTGGGAAAGAATTAGGTTAAAAATCACTTAATTTTTTGTACTTATTACTTTTACTGAAAGTGGACATGATTGTATTGCCGTCCCTCTCAATGTTATGGTCTTAATAGATCTTGACTGAGTTCTGTGCGCTTCATAGAAGAACAATTCTATAAAAATAAAGCCTCCTTCTTTTCAGGAACTGCTTATGTCTTTTGTGGATAATGCAGGCATTTTCTTTTGTTGGCCATTCAACTGGTTGGAAGCACTTTTTGCTAGAAGACAAAGGAGGTTAAAAAAGCAGATTTCTCTTTCCAATTACTAGAATGTTTTTATTGGTTGCCTTAGGAAAGTCTTAGTGATGTTTTAGGATTGTGTGTGTATTTCAATCTAGGCCTCCACTGGAATGAGTAATTGAGAGCTGGATAAAAGCAATGCAGTTTGATTAGAACTGGAGGCCTAGATTGTGTGTGTGTGTGTGTGTGTGTGTGTGTGTGTGTGTGTGCATGTATGTGCACATGCTAACAGTGTAGAATAAGATGAGAGCAAAGTACAGACACATTGTTCTCATCTGGAAGCATTAGTGCCAGTGTGCTTATAATTGCTACCTTTTGTTATTATAGATGGAGTAGGAATAAGGCACATAGTATGACTGTGTCAGTTCTAAAACTTTGTACCACAGCTCTTGACCACCAACATTATAATACTTCAGAATTAAGGCATGGAAAAGTCTCAAGTGGTCCTGAATTTTCCTGGTCACCAGTCATCCCTATGTTGTCCAGAAGCAGAATTTAAATTCTGTCTCATCACATCTGGACTGCAAAAGTAGAGGACCCTAGTCACTCCCCAAGGAGGGTTGTCAGTGTTTCTATTAAGATACCATAAACTGATCAGAGAATCAGTCTAATTATCTCTTTTATTGCTACGGAGTTTGGTAGCTATCTTGCCTTCTGGGTAAAAAAAAAGAAGTGCCCATTCCTGTTCCTCCACAAGTCACCGAGTTTCACTTTCATCTAGCACTGCATTTAATTGGAGGAGAAAATTAGTGATACTAGTAAGGAGCCATGTGATGATGTCATGGCATCCTAACTCTTTTTCTGTGATCTCTAAGCCCAGATCACATGCTCTCTATGATTTCTCTGCCAATTGTTTTACATTTCTTTGTTCAGATCAATTGTACGGGTAAATGTATTCCTGAGAATTTTCTTCTTGAACTTATTATGGACATTGACCCATCACACAGTATTATTTGACATACCACCCATCTGAGATCTATTGAGTCTGGATAAAGACATTGAGGTAAGGAAATAGAAAGCCCAAAGAACTTAATATTATCAACACTTTGGTTCTTCTCAGCAATTTTTAATTGTCCCTCGTGGTTACTGATACTTGACTCTTGTCTGATTTGGTAATTGGGCTTCCTATGCCCTTTCGTGTCCCTAAAAGTGGATCTATTACCTTAATATTGTTACTGATTATAAATCACATTTACAATAATTTAAAGTGTACAAAGCACTTTTTCCATAACAACACCAGTAGTGTACAAATAGTAACAGTAATAATTACCATTTTAGAAAATAAGGAATTAATGCTTAGAGAGACTGAGGCTTTCCCTGGGTCACATGGTTGTTCCAGTATCAGCATTTAAACCCATCTCCTAACTCTAAGTCCAAGGGATTTTCCTCTTTTCAGTTATAACTGGGCACCAAACTAAAGAGGAAGATTCTCCTAGCCCTTAGACAAGGCAGAAAAGGAGAGAAATTGTATTCCCAATGGTCTCACTCCCAGAATACCATTTGATAATGAAAGCTTACAGGTTTCCATGGGTCATATACACAAAGCAAACTTTACTGGCTCCATATCCACACAATTCTCTCTGGATATACTCTGTATCCATAAAAGGTACTAGAGGCCAAGATTTCTGAAGAAGGCATACCCTCAGGGGAAAGACGAAAGTCTCACTGGGAAGTTTCAGATGAACACATGATGGCTGACAGCAGGCATTGATCTTATCATTGGCTAATCCCCACTTGCTGCTTACATGCCTCAATTCCCTCCTTGCAAGGGCTCCATAGAAACAATAAGACAAGATATGTTGTGCTCCTACATTCATGCCCAGTAGAAGCATACACAACACAATTACCTGGATCCAGTCTCAAAATAAGAGATACCACGGTGAGCCAAAGAGAACTTACACAAAAGAAGAGAAACGAAGGACCTAATGAATTTTATGGTGTTAGCTATTTCCCTGTGTCAAAGACCTCTTTCAGTTCTCTTTTGTAACTGTAGTGTGCAGGACCTTTGCAGTGTAAATTGTCGGATAAGATGGAGAAAAGATGGGACAATGGCAGGGTGGAGTAACGGTGTCCCTTGTTTTTTTTTTCCTTTCAGCTGTGACAGTATGAACCTGTTATAGACCAAACATCCCCTAATACCCAAGAGCAGGGAGAAACAATTACCAGGTTTTTTGTTTGTTTCCAAAATAAGTAATTTAATTGTTAATTTACCTAATAGCTGATGGATCACAGGTTATTAGTGACCATTAATAGACTCTTCCTTTTACAAGCGTGTTTGCATTCCCTATTGAAGTACAAATCCCAGACAAGGTATTTCTATGGAAATGTGACTGATCAGTGGCAAAAAAGCATGATTTCAACTAACATTTAGGCCTTGAAACATATATTTTAGAAAAAAATGGAAAATTAATTTACTAGTTGTTCTTAACTGGGGACATTAACCAAAAGTTACTTTTAAATACACATACACACAATATACATATATATGTGTATATCTATGTGTCTAAATATCTATACACACATAAACATATGTGTATGTATATATAGACATACATATACATATATTATGTTTTTCTTTTCTTCAGTCATTTTTTCTTACACCCCCTCCCCCATCCATCAATGAGTACTTCCATGTAACAAAGGAAAATATTTAAGCAAAACAGATTGTTTTATTTCTGACAGCATATACCACTTTCTATATCCATGTACCCCAACCTCTCTACTGAAATAAAGGGAATGTGACACATTATCAGCGCTCTACAACCCAAAAATCATTATAATTCATCAGATTGACTGCCTTTTGATCTTATCATTTACAGTATTTTAATCATTCAAACATTTACTCTTCAGCTAGAAAAGATTTACTGTCATATTAAAAAAAAAAAGACTGAACTAACAATTAACTGGTACAGTAAAGTACTGTATCAGGCCAGCCAGCAAGTCAATGCAGTTAGGTCCCACTTTGAAGCAACTGAGAACCATGAAAAGAAGGTTTTTTTAACTGAATATGAACTATTATCCTTATTATGATGGCTATTCCTATTGGGGACAATCTCTTTAATCTTCCTGAGACTCTGTTGGGACTGCAGTTGGCTGAACAGATGTGATCACAGGCAGAGATGAAGCAGATCAAGTAAGTCAAACCATTCTTGAGAAGCAAGAAATTCTAAATGTGAGAAGGGAGATAGGGAGTCCACAGAAGGCAAGAAACATGTGGGCACAGAGAAACCCCTATGGGAAAACAAAGGGTACCTACTGGTACCTACTGATCTGAGATGGAAAGACAGATAAGCAGGCTTAATCAGTTCAAGATTAAAATATAAATATCTCCAATGGCCAACACTGACATTTTTAATGATGATGCATGAGCATCCGTTTTTAATGTGAGGTCCTCTCTGGAATGAATAAATTGTTGCAGCAAGTTCATTTCATATCTTTCTAACAGATTAACTGCTTGTCTGAACTCCTGAAATAGGAATGATGAGCCTCTGAGGAGATTAAGGGGCTCCCTGATTAGCTCATCTGTTTTAGTCTGTGATAATGAGAAGTTACCACTGAGCTCAGGAAGCACCACTTCCTCCCTCCAGAGGGGCTGCAATACACATTTCATGTCCAGTGGCAGATGGGTCAGAGTGAAGCCTCCCTCCCTTCAAGGTCTACTCTGCATAAAATCTAAGCAGGCCTTAAAGTATGGCTGTGGGAAAAGATTATAACTAAGCATGACAATGGTGATGGCGATAATATCGGACAGACAACTGTAAAGTCTAGGTTTTCTTCAAGGAGCCAACACTTCTGAAGATAATATCATTTCCCCTCTCTCCTTCGTGTCTGTAAAAGGCATTGTGGCTAAGAAGAATTTGAATCAGGACTTTTGATTTGTAACCATTGATCTCCTATCCCACTTCAGGAGATGATGCCATGTTAACCAAAAATATACTCAGGTATGAAAAATAAACTCTTTTAATAATATTTCAGAGCTTGGGGGAATGTGGTTGATCATCTAGGTCATATTGTACCCCATTGTGTTTCATGTACCTCTGGTAATTGGTGAAATCTATGGACCATCTCTCACACTGATGTTGTTAAATGCATAACGTGATCTGGACCAACTGCCTCATATTTTTTTTTGTTAGTTTTTTCCTTTATTTTATTTTATTTTTGTTCTTAAGGCATGACTGGTGATTGGATCCAAGAATCTGAACCACTGAATTGTTTAATTGCCTCAATCACATAATATCCCATGCCATAACATTCATTTAATTCACCTACCTGCTCATCATCTCTCATTATAGATTGTCATTCATGTCCTCCCTTCTACATGTGGTTGCCCCCCAAGGTCTCCCTGTGGCCTCTATTCTCTCTCTACAACCTCTCTCTCAAGGATATCATGAGTTACCATGATTTGCCTTATCATTCCTATGCAAGTGACTCAGATCTGTACATGAATTTGAAGTCCCTCTTGTAATCACTAATATAGCTAGCATCCCTTTAGCTCTTTTAGGTTTCAGAAGCATTTTATATATTTTATTTCATTTGTTCTTGCAACAACCCTGTGATATTACTCCTATGTTATGCATGAAAAAACTGAGGCTCAGGGAGGTTAATTGACTTTCACACAGTTAGTGAGTGACTGACATATTTGAACTCAGGTTTTCCTGACTCTGACTTCCATGCACTTTCAAGTTCATCACCTAATTTTCACATCACCAATTACATACTGGACACTTCCAAATGAAGGGTGTATGGTGTGATGCAAGCAAAGTAGGATCTTTTGCTGTTTTTGTTTTAGTATAATCAAGTGCCTCTTGATCGAATCTTGCCTTTATCAACCAAGAAGTAAAGTACAGAAACAAAAGTTTTTTTTTAACTAGAAATAGTATATATATATGTATTGCTAATTATTTTAACTATATATATACATATATATATATGTATTGTTAATTATTTTAATGTGATTAAAGATCTTCCCCACCCATTGGGGCCTGGGAAGATTTGTAGGAATGCCCACAACTTTTGTTAATGAGGCATTGGTTCTTGAGGGTTATGATGCCCTCTGGCTCTAAAAAATGTATAAATGAGGGTGGGGTTTTACTTTGGGGCTTACTGACTGGAAGTGTTTGTTTGGCCAGATGAGACTCTGGGAAGCTGCTAAGGAGGCTCCCAGCTTTGAAAACCCAGATGTTGGTGCTTCCTACTCTGGTAACTGTGGTCAGACAATTGGATCTGTCCATTGATCTGTGAAATATGTATTGCTTATGTCAGACATTTGGAAGCATGTCTGTTGATTTTGATTTCTCTGTATTTTCCCTGAAGTTCAGGGTACTGACTTTTTCCCCTGAACTAAGTGAATGATACATGTGCTTGATTAAAGTGATTGTTGACCCCTCAAAAGTTGGCTTTCCTTTTATAAGTGCAGATCTAAGAACTTGTGATAGCAGGACCCCCTATCTACATCAGGGTGCTTACTGTTACATATGGACATCTCAAAGTCAACATGTTAGTAGTGGACCTCATATTTCCTGCTAGAGGATACCCCTTTCACCAATCTCACTGTTTTTTGAAGATATTACCATTCATCTAGTCCTTAGATTTCCCATCTTGAAGACAACCTTTCATTTTCACTCTTCCTAACCTCTGACTAATCTCAGTACTCACATATTCAGTGGCCTAGTTCAAGCTCTCCTCTTCCTTTAGATGAATCATTTCAATAATCTCCTAATTATTCTTTTTTAAAAAATTAATTACTTTACCTGTTTTTAATTTTCTACAATCACTTCCACATATCTCAGATTTTTCTCCCTTCCTCCCACACCTTACCCTCTTTCTTCCCCCTCCCTCCCCAAGGCAACATGCAAAATCTTATATAGCTGCTACACATACACTCTTATTAAATACATTTTCACCTTAGTCCTATTGCATAGAAGAATTAAAATGAATGGGAGAAACCATGAAAACAAACAAAACACAACACAAAAGAAAATAGTCTGCTTCATTCTGCAATCCAATTCCATAGTTCTTTCTCTGGATGTAGAAGAAAGACATTTTGCCTCAAGAGTCCATTGGGAAGTTTTTAAGTCCTTGCATTGCTGGGAAGGGCTAAGTCTACTAGAAAAATTCCTCAAACACTGTGGTTGTTGCTGTGTACAGAGTTCTCCTAGTTCTGCTCCTTTCACTCAGCATCAGCTCATATAAGTCTTACTAGGCCTCTCTGAAGTCTCCCTGTTCATCATTTCTTATAGCACAATAATATTCCATTTCCTTCATATACCACAACTTGTTCAGCCATTCCCCAATTGATGGGCATTCCCTCAATTTCCAGTTCTTGGCCACCATAAAGAGAGCTGCTGTAAATATTTTTGTTCATGTTCTCTTAATTATTCTTCCTATATCAAGTAGCTCTTCTAGCTTCAATTCATCTTTTATGTGAATGTCAAAGTGGTATCTTTATAAGTCAGATATAAATGATAATAGTATCATAGAAATTCAGATAAAATACTAAGTCACATGATTATTGATTGAATCTACATTTTCTTTGGTGATTTCCTCTATTCTTTTTTGTTAAAAAATAAAAGAAATAAAATTCTTCTATCTGTAATTTGTAACCATTTCTTCTTCTCCTCCTCCTTTTTTCTCCTCCTCTTCCTTCCCCATTTTTCTTCTGTTTCTCCTCCTCTCCCTTTTTCACCCCCTCCTCTCTGTTACTTAGATCATTTATTCATTTGTAAATTATTATGGCATGATAGAATATGACAGTCTAAATCTTACTATTAAATTTTTGTTCTTAAGCATGATTCTTGTCAATCTCATCACTTCACAGATGAGGAAAATGTGGAACAATAGCCTAAGTCACTTTTCCAAAGTTAAAGTCTTGGTTAGTAGGAGAATTATGATTCAAACTTATTTCTCCTAAATTCCTATTACAGTGTATTTTCCATTATACCAAAGCTTTTCCATTGTTTCCTCTAAAGAAAAACAAAGAGCACTAAAGAATGGACTTGAACCATGGTTTAAGTATGTATTTCCTGCAAGACTTTAGTCAGCTCATTTAATGTATCTATGCTTTGGCTTTCTCATCTATGAAATCAGGAGATTGGAATCATTGACTTCTGAGTTCTGAGTTCTTCTAACTCAAAATTTAGAATCATATGAAACATCTGGAAGCTTGACATCATAGAGATGAGTGAATTCATTAAAAAAATTTCATAGTGATTTTTCCGTAGTAAAAATCAATCTGCATGAGATACAGTATTGCCTATCTATATACTTTTATCCTGAAGCTATAAAGTGGCTGAATTTTGCACAAATACAACAATTTTTAAGGAGAAAATTATTTTCTTTAAAGCCTTATCATTCAATAAAGTAAAGTATAATCCATTTTTACATGCCAAGAATCTTCTTTATTTTATATTCCTCAATGAATGTTAATGAGACATAGGATCACAGGCTGCCTTGGGCAGAAATAAATATTCCACACTGGCAGTAATTAATTTATGGCAAACTGTCTGGTAGTCTGTCTTGTAAAGTGAATTTGTGAAAGCATCTGAGTGTTTGACAGTAGAGATTTGAAGTGGAGGAAAAAATGCAGCCTGTGACAAGTATAAAGTTGAAGAGAAGTTTTAGTCCCAACCCAAGAGTTCTATCCAGGTAATTTAGGAAACTTTGTACTTCTGTTTGACAAAGAGTTTATATATTCCTTTTCCCTAAACTTCCTGTAACATTCTCAGTTGAATAAGCTTGAAGTAGATCAAGTAAAGATTTTGTGAAAGCATTCACTTGAAAAAACAATTGAAAAATCCTTTCTAGACTAAGGAACTGGTTGCCAATGCCTAGACAGAATGACTTATTCCAATATTCTGTTCATAGGCTTTGGGGAGGCATTTAGTATTATTTTAGTGATACTGGGTTCTCAAGCAATTTGCAAGGGACTACAAACTCTAGAAAACTCTAACTTGAGGAAAAGGCTTTGGTTTTGAGCTTCCTGGTTGATTGCATAACTATAATGACAGTGGAACCAAGGCCCAAGGCTGACTCCAACTGGCCAGAGGATCACCACAGTAGGTACATTCCAACTTGAAAAGACTGTGTAGTTTAGAACAGGATTTCTTAAGTTTTTGTTTCCACTCAAGAACCTATTTTGTGTTTTGGCACCATTTATTGGCATTGAATGGCCTGAAGGCATGTGCAGTACAAAGTGCACATGCTTTGTGTTCAGAACCGAGGCTAGAGTAAAGTTTCAAGCAGGACATTCCATGGCAGGGTAAGCAAGTGCTGCCAGAGCCACCTCAGAATCATTGCATGTTTGAATTTTAATTAATTTTTGATGTTCAGACCTTTTACCATTGTCAAATTTTGGGGGATCCCTTACGGGGTCTTGACCCACAATTTAAAAAATACTGGTTAGAAGACTGATCACTTAGTTTAGAGTGAAAAACATGGCTCTGAATATAGGACTAGCTGTTCCAAACTATGTAAATGGAGATTTCACCTAGCCTCTTTTATTTCAGTTTGCTCATTTGTAAAATAAGGAGGTTAGATTCTTACTTTTGGCTTATGTATGAGAAAATTTTTGGAGAAGAGGTTGCAAAAAATTGAAGGACTTGAACCAAATGAAAGTCATATAAGTGACTTCAGGGGTTTGGGGCATTTATATAGGTCAGGGGTTGGGTTTGGGGAGAAGAAATTTAGGAAAGTTTGTGAAAAATTTAGAGAATAATCTCCATGCCCAGAATCTATTTGTAAGTTCAAGAAGAACAGGTTAATTAAGAGAGATATAAAAGGATGAAGAAGGATGAAAGAGTAGAATCTGAAAAGATAAGTAGAACCTCAAGAAGGAAAAGGTTGTGGCAAGACAAGGGAAGACAAGTAAGAAAATAAAAGTTGAACAACTGAAAGATAAATGTAATTCATAAGAATCCAGGCAAATTGGTAACAAAGAAGATCTTAGCACAAACCTTAAAGAAGAGGTTCATGTGACTGTGACCTTGCTGAGATTAAAGAAAGGAAGTTTAGTGGAGTCGTTAATTTATTAAAAGAGAATAATCAATTACAAAAGTTTTAAACAGGTGCTTTGGGCTGTTATAAATATCCACAACCAAGAAAAATGTGATTGAAAATCTTAAATAACAAGAATGAGGGAAATTGGGGAGTGATTTTCATCAAATGACAAATGTTTGTTCATTCATTCATTCATTTGTTCATTTGTTCTTTATCCACATAGCCCAGGGGCCTCTGTCTGTGTTCTAAGTTCTAGGCTGATCTCACTGCTAGAGAAGACTATGAAGGAAATCATAGTACATCTCTCCACATATCTGCCTGTTAGCATGAATGAGGTGTTCCTAACAGAATAATGTTTGGAATGAGTTAAGGCATGAGGAAAACAAAAGAAGATACTTCATTTTGTTTTGTTTAGCAATATAAAGAGAAAAAGAATCAAAATAAGGGGAAAATCTGGACTTTGGATGGCTTGGATTATATCTCACATCAGACTCAAGGCAGAGATGCTCAAATCTTAGTTTTCTACAATTATCTATGTCAAGGAGAATGACCGATATTCTGGAACTGATGAAAGAAAAATGGCTAAAAGGAAAAGTAAGGAGTTGTCTTTGATGAATTCGAGTCTACTCACCTATATCCTTTAGTACTGAAAGGATTGGCAGATATGGTTGTTGAGCTATTCTCATGTTAGAAAGATCATGAAAAATGTTGGTATTGCCATCAGATTAGAAAGAGCAAATATCCTGATTTTCAATTAATGGGAAAGAGAAGAACCTGATGGGTTGATGAGCTTGAGTTCAGGTCCTGGAAACATCCTAGAATAGATCACTACAATGAACATCCAGAAAAGGAAGTGACAATTATAAAGAGTCATTTTGACTTTTTCAAGAACAGAAAATGCCAAACTAACCTCACTTTCTTTTGTTGAAAAGGATTACTAAACTAGTAAATGAGTCAGTCAGCCGGGCCATTAGCATTTATTAAAGTCTTTATTTAAAAAAAAATGCCTGGGATGTATTAGACTTAATTAGGACGCGAGCTTAGTGGTAGGGAAAAAAAGAAATAAAAAAAAATACTAAGAAGTTTGTCATGGATATAGTTTAACTAGTTTTAATAATGTTCTTGTTCAAGCATTTTATATTCTTCCTGGGGGGAAGACAGAGAAATGTGTACCACATGGGAATGCAGTGAGATGGATTGAGAGCTGGTTTGATAGTTGAATTGAATGAGTAGTTATAACGGTTCCATGTCAATATGGCAAGAAGTCCAGTGCATTACCCCACCGTGCTTGGCACTGTGCTGCTTAACATTTTTATGATGACGTGGATAAAAGTAGAGATAGCATTCTGTTCAAATTTGCACATGGCACAAAGCTGGAGGGCTAGCTAGCACATGGAGTGATGGGATCAGATCTTACCATAATAGGGCACTCAGGCAGATTGAATAAGGTAAAAGTAAACAAGGATTAAAGTCTTATTCTTTTGTAATAAAAAAAATCAATTTCACATGTATAAGGTAGCTGGATAGGTACCTTACTTGCTTCACTTCCTGTCTTAGACACTACTAAACGTGCAACCTTGAGCAAATAAATGAATGCCTCTTATATAATGCTCATACATAAGTTGGGCATAAAAATTACACCTATATCTCAGAGCTGTGGAGAAGGCTAAATGAGTCTGTTAACTGCTTTGCAAACCTTAACATGCTTTGTACGTTAGCATTAATATTTTCATCATCATCATCCTTGCCGAATTTAATCTGATAAGGTTGGACCCATTGTTTTAATTCGCCAACATAATTTTGAATTATGGCATTGTCATCAAACACTTCAGTTCTAACCTCTAGCTTCATGTTATTTGCAAGTTGGATAATCCTATCCCTGCTTTTATCTGTCTATGATTCAAAGAAAATATTGAACTGAACGAAGTTGTATAAACTTTCTAAACTTTATCCCTGGGTCACTCTATAGGTCACGTAGTACACATTAACATATATCTATTAATGACTGCTCTTAATGCTAATTCACACAGTTCCAAATGGTATTATTGGCTAATCCATATCTTGCCATCTTGTCCCCAGCAGAATATCAGCTTCTTGAATACTGGAGCTGCTTTGTTTTTGTCATTATAATCTCGTTGCCTAGCAGGGGCCCTGTATAGAACAGGCACTTAGTAAATGCTTTGTCAATTTAATTGAACTGAATTGAATTGATATTAAGAGCCTATCTCAAATGTTGTACTGAAACCCAAGTATATTATGTGGCATTTTCTGGATATATCATTCTAATGATATTGAATATATATACACAAAGATGTATATATACATCTATATTTATATGTATGTATATATGAAATACATAAAATACACATATAATGTATCTACACAAACACATATGTGCATGTATATGTGTGTATGTGTATGTGTATATGGGTATATAAATATATGTTTGTATGTGTATATATATGTAGAATATGGGTGGGTATGAAGTGTAATATATTAAATAGCTATAAAATAAAGTTTATACAAACTTTAGAATTGTTTAAGTTTTATTTTATTTTTGGATAAGTTTATATAACGTTATATATGCATATATATGTACACATATCCATACACACACACACACACACATATATTAAATGCTATACTTAGCGTAGACCTAGAAAACAATCTTAAGAGACATGGTAGAAAAATTCAAAGGAGCAAGTGTTTGTTTGATGTGAAGAAGAGTTTCCTAACAATTGCAGGTACATAACACTAGAATGGGCTCTTTCAGAATCACTTAAGCAAGCAGCATGTAGTAGGTGCCTACTATGTGTAGTGAGAAGATGGAGAGGTGACATTTTATCCAGGTCTTCAAACAGAGATGGATAATAATATCTGGTGGGTGTTTTAGAGATTTCCTGTTTGTACACAACAGAAATCCCTTCTAACCTGAGCCTCTGTGACTCTGTAAAAATGAACTGAAATATCCTTTCTCCCAGTAAGATGTAAGGTACTTGAGAAAAAGAAATATTTTTTTGGGGGGGGAGGGGTTGTTGTCCATTCTCAGAGAGGACCAAAATGACATCACTATGATAAAGTCAAGTTTCAATGTGTCCAACTGTGACTGATCAGACGAATATGAACTTGGAATGCTCTACCACAGATTGGGCACAGATACTCCATGTCAATATTTGGTGTGGATACTCTAAATTTGAACATCCTACATTTCTTTTGAGTTGTTTCAATTCTGCTTTGCTCATAGACCACAGCACCTTTTCTGATTTGGGCACGCCATGCGAGTGGTCCTGTGCCAGTGTCTCCCATGTCACACAATCAATTCCAAAGTTCTTGAGAGAGACCTTGAGAGTATCCTTGTATTGCCTCTTCTAACCACCATGTGATTGCCTACCCCACGCAAGTTCTTTTTGGCAAGCATACATTTTGCATTTGAACTATGTAGCCAGCCCATTGGAGTTGTGCTCTCTGAATTAGAGTTTGAGGGCTTGGCAGTTTAATTCAAGAAAGAACTTCAATGTCTGGTACCTTATCCTGCCAGGTGATCTTCAGAAATTTCCTAAAACAGTTCAAATGGAAGTGATTCAGTTTCCTGGCATGGCACTAGTAGACCATCCATGTTTCACAGGCATGCAACAATGAGGTCAGCACAACAGTTCTGCAGACTTTCAGTTTGGTAGTCAGTCTAATACCTCTTCTCTCCCAAACTTTTCTTTGGAGCCTCCCAAACACTGAGCTAGCTCTGGCAATGCATACGTCAACCTGATTGTCAATGAGTACATTCCTGGAATGTATACTACCAAGAACTTATTCACAGCATCCAAAACGTCTCCATTTGTTGTAACTGAAGGTTCTATGTGTGAATGGTGTGGTGGTGGCTGATGGAGCACCTGTGTTTCCTTGATGTTAATTATTAGGCCAAAATTAGCACAGGCAGTAGAGAATTGATTCATACTTTGTTGCATCTCAACTTCAAAGGCTGCATGAGTGCACAATCATCTGCAAACAGAAAATCATGCACCAACACTCCCTCCACTTTGGTCTTGGTTTGTAGCCTTTTCAAATTGAAGAACTTACTATCGGTACGGTAGTTGACCCTGATGTTCATCCTCACTGAAAGCATTTGACAGCATGTCTGAAAATATCATGCTAAAATGCATGGAAACAAGCACACAGCCCTGTTTCACTCCATTGGTGACTGGGAAGGCACGAGAGTATTATCCACTATCCAGAAACCCAGGTAAGCATGCCACCATGAAATTGACATACAATATTGATGAACTTCTCTGGGCAACCAAATTGTGATATAATTTTCCATAAGCTCTCATGACTAACCATATCAAAGACCTTGGTCAGATCTACAAATGTTGTGTACAGACTTCTGTTCTGCTCCTGGCATTTCTCATGGAGTTGTCGGGCAGCAAACAACTTATCAACTGTTCCTCGGCCCTTTCTGAAGCCACACTGGCTCTCAGGTAGATGACCATCTTCTAGGTTAAGGATCAGCTTATAAGGAGGACTCTAGCAAGAATCTTGTCAGCAATGACTAAGAGAGAGACCCACCCATCCCTGTGATTGTCCCAGGACAATATGCCCTTTACCTTTATAGAGATGGACAGTGGAGGCATCCTTGAACTCCTGGAGGATAACCTCCTCTTGCCATATAACCTGGAAAATTCCAGTCAGCATTTCTATCAGCAATAGATCCCTTATCTTGTAAATCTCAGCAGGAATAGAACCAGCACCAGGTGCACTGCCACATGAAAGGAGCCTGATGGCCCTCAAAACCTCTTCTTCAGTTGGAAGCTTAGCTAAGGAGGGATTGACTTCAACCTGAGGTAAACAGCCAATGGCCTCAGCATTGATTGAAGATGGTCTGTTGAGAACACTATGGAAGTGTTCAGCCCATTTCTCTAGGATCATGTCCTTATCACTAATTAATGTGGCTCCATCAGCACTGAGTAGTTGTGATGCACCATAGGTTTTTGGTCCATAAATAGCTTTCAGGGAATCACAAAAGTGCTTTGGATTGTTAATATTAGTATAAAACTGAATTTTGTCTGCCTTCTTACTAAGCCAGGAATCCTGCATCTCTCTAAACTGTGCTTGTTCTTTACTTTTAATGCAATTAAATTCTGCCTTCTTAGAGATGGATGAACTATCATCTTGGTAAATCCAGTGGAGTTCTCATTTATCATTTATCAGCTTCTGAATTTCCCCATCATTTTCATCAAACTAGTCTTGGTGCTTGCAAGTGTTCTGACCCAGACGAACAAATGCAGTGCTGTACGCTAAATTTCTGAAAGCTGCCCACTTCTTTTCTATTCCACTGTTGCCAACTGTGTGTTTGCTTAACTTTCCTTCCAAGTTAGCAACAAACTGTTCACACTCAGAGAAGAGCTCTAATTTGTTGACATTAATTCTTCTGGTAGCTATTTTGCCTTGAGGGTAGCACTTTTGATGAATGAGAGTATTTAGCTGGGAAAGGATGTGTGTGATCAGTTCAGCACTCTACACCACATTGCCTTCATCACTCTCACATCTTGTGTGTCTCTTCTCCTTACAATCACATAGTCTATTAGATGGCAATGTTTGCTACAGTGGTGCATCCATGAAGTTTTATTGCATTTAGGTAAACAGAAAACAGTGTTGGGGATGAGAAGGTCATGTGATGCACGAGTCTTCAGTAGTAAGTGACCATTGCTGTTGCTGTTACCAACTCCATTCCTCCCTACGGCTCCCTGCCAAGTCTGAGAGTCTGAACCTACTCTAGCATTAAAGTCACCCAGAATTATAAATTTATCCTCTTTTGGCACATTGATGATAAGGGTCTCCATGTCTTCATAAAATTTTTCTTTGACCTTGTTAGGTTTCGTCATGGTGGAAGCATAGGCACTGATGATGGTGACATGACATTTTCCTTCAAGTGGCATTCATATTGTCATGAGCCTGTCATTCACTGCTTTTGGCAGACATGTCAGCTTGCTGACTAGATTAGTTTTGATTGCAAAACCTATGCCAGCTTCATGGTACTCCCCTTCACTGTGGCCACTCCAGAAAAATGTGTATCCAGCTCCAACTTTAGTAAGCTGGCCTTCATTTTCTAGCCTTGTTTCACTCAGGGCTGCTATTTGGGTGCAATACCTGTTGATTTCTCTTGCAACAAGAGCAGTTCACTTTTCAAGTCTACTGGATTTTTTGTTGTCTATAAGTGTATGCATGTTCCATGTGCCAATGATGAGTGGAATCATCTTTACAGATGTTTTTATACATCTTGTACATTTTTTGGGTGTGTTTCAACCACAGAGTGGGATTCCCTGCCTGCCATGATAATCAGGCCAGGGTTGGATAAGCAGACAATGTTTAGGGTACCTTTTCTAGCCCCCTTCCTCAAACCAGGAGGTGAGCAGTGCAATCCTTAAAAGACTGCTTAAACACTCAGGGGGCTGCTGAATCCCACTGCTGCTTCATAAGAAATGACCCCTATGACCTGTGCCATCTGTGTGCAGCATTGTGACTACAACTCCCAGTGTATCCACACCTGCAGCTTTATCCTTTGCCTGTTGCCATAGGACTTTAAGATAGGTATAATAGTAAAATTGTATGAGGGATGTCTTTTGATTCATGCGTAAATTGGATTTGAATGAAACAGAGTTGTATGAAGTCGTCAACCTCATTCTCTCCTCCAGAGTCATCACAGTCCAGTGGCAGGACAGAATCAAGATGACTGGTGGTGGTTCAGGATACAGTGGATGACCTTGGCATCTTCAATGTTTAACCAAGCTCTAAGCACTCCACATCACCTCCTTCAGCTGCCTTCATGGCCATTGGAACAAAATGTTCTCATCCTCTCATTCTACCAGGGGAAATCTTCACATGCTTCTGGTAGACACCCCACCTAACTCACCAATGGGTTTGAGATCCCTTGATTACCCTCAACCTGGTTTGGTCCATATGCCAAAAGAGTTTACTGGAGTGGGGCTGCTGCACATGCTACAGCTTCTTGGAGCCATAGGTGAGAGTTGGGTGGAACAGGTACACAGTGAAGGCAGCAGCAGCCATTACAACAGAGGTACTGGTCCTCTCTGAACACACCCTATACCTCTCTTTTTAAAAATCTTTTAACAAGAGATATGACATAGAGTAGATATCTAAAACTTCTTTGTTGGTTGTTTAACTGATTATACATTATGACTTGCTTCCTAGACTGACCCCAATCTTCAGTTGCCTCTTTTAGACCATTTCCAGAGACTAAGAGGACCCATATTCATTTGTTGAGCCTATACATGGTGAGAAGATTGTACTATATGGCTGTTTAAGTCTATCGCCCCAGTCTATTTGGACTTCCATGAGTATGGAAGAGAACATTTCCCATCCATGAAGGATAGGAAGCCAAAAGTCAAGCAGGAGTGACTTCTCCCTGACTGATCAGAAAGCTTTCGTGGCTCCCTATTTCTTCTAGGATCAAATGGAAATTTGTCTATTTGATATCTAGGATACTTCACAATCTAGTTCTAGCCTATATTTCCAACTGACTACATAGTAATCCTCTTCACCTACCTACTCTGCATTCAAATATACTAGTTTGTTTACCCATTTTTATATTTCCCATATATCACATTCCAGCTTGTAATTCAATACCTTCATGAAGACTTTCCTTTTTTCTTGGAATGTGTCTGAGCTCACTTTCATATTTAGTGTCCTTAAATTACTTCAGGTTTAACTGAAATTGCACCACCTACCAAAAGTCATTCCCAATCCCTCAATTTTATATTTACCTCCACATTCTGTAATTGCTTTGAATTTATTTTGGATATATTACACATTTATTCATTATTGCACAAATTGTTCACCCAATAGAATGTAAATGCTTTGAAGGCAGGTATTATTTTTTCTCTTTACTTCCCCAGGAAGTAAAACAGTGCTTTGACCATAGGAGGTGTTTATTAAATGCTTGATAAATTAATTAATTGAGAACAGAGAAGAGCATATCCAAAGAAAAAAAATAGTTGTATGTTGGAGAGGTTGGAGGAGAATAAATTTAAATAGAATATAAATTACTTCAAAAAAGGACTCTTCACATTCTAAAGTTAACATTTTGAGCTTCATTTCAGTAATATTCCTTTTTTAAAGACTGTGTATGTGTAGACATAGTTTGCTTATGGGTATCCTGGCAGACAAGGGTGCCTCACTTAATCAGGCCAAACCTGACTGCTCCCATTTAGTTTAGGAGCCAGGTGTAGATGCAGCCTTGGTTATAATTACTTTGGCTAGTATGAAAGTAGTAGATAATTTAAATTTCCATGTTTGACAGCTTAGGTCAACCAATTGCAAACATTAAAGATAGATAATTTAGCAAAGCTCAGAGCTTCCAGTCCTCTTTGCCAGTTTTAGATTTATAGACCTCTGACCTATGGGCCTTTAAGTAATAACATCATATTTAAGGGTGATTTTTCAGCCCTCTAAATTTTTTAACTCATGGTTTATTTTGTTGAGTTGATACAAGGTAAATAAAAGGTCAACATCTCTAACAGCCAACTTTGAAAAAGATGGGTTTCAGCTACCTGGCTGTCATTACACAAGCCCATCTGTCTCTGCTGCTCCTTTGGCTATGAAAAGCTAGATACATTATGCATCTCTGAATATTAGAGTGGTTATACAACAAACTATCAAGACTAGGCAACCAGAAATAATTGTGGTAGAGTTTCCAAGGACTATTCCTCCATTTTAATGTCAATGAAGATGATTTTCTGAGCATCATATGGGTTGAAGAATTTAATTTTTAAAAAAATCCCTAATGATTACCATCAGCTGGTCTAAGAGTGATGGTAATATTAAACATGACTTGGCAAGAGATGCTCAAATCCATTGGCCAATTTAGGAATTTATGACATTTCTCCAAGAATAGTAAAGAGTGATAGTTCATCCGGAAACAGAAAAAATACAGGGTATTCTATTTTGTAATATTCTAAGACATTTCTGAGATAAGATGTTACTAATGAAAATATAGCTAAAGTAGCTTAATCAAATAACAATTTCCGTAATTTAAATAAACTAATCTGATTAGTTATTGTTATTTTTTTTTTATGTGAGCATAGGATCCATTTTTATCCAGTTGGAAAAAAATAACAGACAAATTACTAAATTTTACCTGAGCAAAACCTAAACTGACTTGTTAAGAAGAGAACACTCAAGAGGAACTTGTAGTCTAATATTAAAAAGAATATAACTTCCATAAAGACTCAGCTCAAATACTCCCTTCTGCGTGAGTCCTGTCCCATCTTCTCCCACCCTACCTCAATACCTTTCCCCTGAAGGTACCTTGTATCTGCAGAATTGGCCGAATGGAAAAGGAGGTCCAAAAATCTCACTAAAAAAATAATTCCTTCAAAATTAGAATGGAGCAAATGGAAGCTAATGACTTTATGAAAAATCAAGAAACTATAAAACAAAATCAAGAGAATTAAAAAAATAGAAGCCAATGCAAAATATCTTATCGGAAAAACAGATGATCTGGAAAATAGATACAAGAGAGAAAATTTAAAAATTATTGGTCTACTTGCAAATCATGATGAAAACAAAAGAGCCTAGCAATTTTGAGAAATTATCAAGGAAAACTGCCCTGATATTCTGAAATGAGAAGAAAAAATAGAAATGGAAAGAATCCACTGATCACCTCCTGAAAGAGATTCCAAAAGGAAAACTCCTAGGAATATTGTAGCCAAATTCCAGAGTTCCCAAGTCAAGGGGAAAATATTACACCAGAAAGAAACAATCCATGTAATGTGGAAATACTATCAGGATCACACAGGATTTATCAGCTTCTATACTAAGGGACTGGAGGGCTTGGAATATAATATTCCAGAGGTCAAAGGAGATAGGATTAAAATCAAGAATCACCTACCCAGCAAAACTGAGTATAATACTTCAGGGGAAAAAATGGAATTGCAATGAAATAGATTTCTAAGCATTCTTGTTGAAAAGACCAGAGCTGAAGAGAAAATTTGATTTTCAAATATAAGAATCAAGAGAAACATGAAAAGGTAAACAGGAAATAAAAGTCATAAGGGACTCTGTTTAACATTCCTATATGGAAAGATGATATTTATATATGTAGGTGTAGGTATATGTTTATGTATGTATATTTGTATAGATAAATCTATATGTATGTATGTGTATGTGTGTATATATGTATATATACACATACATGCATATATACATGGAGAAAAAAGACAGAGAGAAAGACAGAGAGAAAGAGAGCACATGTACAGGATAAGCTGAATATGAAGAGAGGATACCTAAAAAATAAAATTAAGTGTTGAGAGAAAAAGAGAAAGGTAGAATGTAGTAAAACATCTCATATAAAAGAGGTAAAAAAGATCTTTTACAATGGAGGGTAAGAGTAAGGTGAGAGAGAATGAGTGAGCCTTACTCTCATGGGATTTGGCTTAAGGAGGGAATAACACACACTCAGTTAGATATGGAAATCTATTTTACCCTGCAGGAAGGCAGGGGGAAATGCATAGGAGAAGGAGGATAATAGGAGGGAATGGCACATTGGGGGAAGGGTTTGTGTTCATCTTTTGCTGCCAAAGAAGACCATGCCTTCAGAGAAATGATGACATGACTTTGTTTTGAGTGAGGGAGGGCTGTGTGGGTCACCAGCCTCACTTGTCCTCCAGAGCCATCTGAATCCAGTGACCAGATATTCATCAGGATGATCGGAGATGACTCAGGATACACTGGGATACCTTGGGCCCTTTAGGTCAAGGTCTTTGCAGGTACTCACTTAGGGTAAGTTAATGCCCATTCATTGAATAGGCCTGTTTAAGAAGTAGCCAGGGTGTGGCCCCTTTAATGAGGCCAAGAAAAAGAAAGACATGAGGCTGGGAGGGAAACAGCAACAGTTATATTGATAATCACTCTAAAACTAGGAGGGTCCAGAGGAGCCCTTAGGCAGGGACCCATTGGCCTCCCAGCCTCAGAGTGCAGTAGGTTTAAGGTTTTGGGAAAGGACAGGGAGGGGAGGGAAGGGCAGGGGAGGAGAGGGGAGGGAAGGAAACTAGCCAATAGAACCCAAGTCAACTGGGCATCTTTTGGTCATCCAAATTTACCTTCCTTTGGAGAGGAGAAAGAAGGGGAGGGGGAGAAAGACACAGGGGAAGGGGTACTCAGAAGCAAACACTATTGTAGGAAAGAGAATGGAATAAATGGAGGGCAGGGCAGGAAAGAAGGAAAAGAGGTCAGTTTTTCACAACATGACTGTTATGGAAGTGTTTTGCATGGCTACACATGTATGACCTATATGGAATTGCTTGCTTTCTCAAAGAGAGCGGTGAGGAGGGAGGAAGAAAGAGAATGTGGAACTCAAGGCTTAAAAATGAATGTTAGAAATTGTTTTTGCATGCAACTGGGAAATAAAATGTATAGGCAATGGGATATAGAAATGTATCTTGCTCTACAGGAAAATAGAGGGAAGGAGGATAGGTGAAGGGGGGCATGACAGAAAGGAGAAAGGGTGGTTGGGTTGCATTCTGTCCTGGGGTAGGAGTGGGGAGAGATGGGGAAAAATTTGGAATTCAAAATCTTGTGAAAATGAATGTTGAAAACTGAAAATAAATAAATTATATAAAGTGAAAAAAAAAAAGACCAATTGGGCTGGAATGTAGCATATAAAGGGATGATATGTAGCTACCTATGAAAGGCAGAGTAGGATTAGATAGTGGTGGGTTTTGTATGCCAATCAGAAATCTCCATGTGTTACTGGGGAAGCTGGGATGGGATGAAGTCAACTCAAACTGGATCTTTTATGAGCTGATTATTAAGTTTCTATGTGTGTATTTACATTTTGGAAATTAAAATAAAAATTCAGAATGACAAATCTTCCTCACTCCAGGCCTGGCACTCAATCCACTATTATCTAGCTGCCTAGTTTAAATTTACTCGTGTAACTTGGTCTAGTTGTATTTTTATCAGTCATGTATGACTTACTATGATGACTCTCAAATATTAAAATTATTTTCTTATTTTAAATTTAATTTTTCTCCCTAAAATTTTGTTAGATTTTATTAACAATTAAAAACTCTGGTGAATTTATGTCTTCCTAATAATTACATCAATTTTTAAAAAATCTAATTCTCTGAAGTTCCCTAAAGAAATTATTGATCTCCTCCTTTATTTCTATTCATTTATTTTTATCTGTCAAAATTATTATTCCTAGTAATATATAAAACAATTGTGTAAACATTAGATATCTTTGCTTATCTAGTATCATTGATAAATCTTTCAGTGTTCCTCTAGTAAAAATGATGTTATTCGTTCTCAGTTCTTTAGGTGCTTTTAATAATATTCAGAAAAGGTACTCTTATTCTTAAATTTTTGACATTTTTTACTTAAGAGACTGAATTTTTGTAAAGGAATGGATGGATGTGTGTGTGTGTGTGTGTGTGTGTGTGTGTGTGTTTGTCCTTCATTGCCAAAAAAGACCATGCCATCAGAGAAATAATGACATGACTTGCACTTGACTTTGTTTTGAGTGAGGGAGGGCTGTGCAGGTCACCAGCCTCACTTCTCCTCCAGAGGCATCTGGATCCAGAGACCAGATGTTCATCTGGATGACTGGAGATGACCCAGGATGAGGCAATTGGGGTTAAATGACTTGCCCAAGGTCACACAGCTGGTGAGTGTCAAGTATCTGAGGTGAGATTTGATCTCAGGTCCTTCCTGACTCCTGCACTGGTGCTTTATCCACTACACCACCTAGCTGCAGATAGCTATAGATAGATAGAGATACATAGAGAGATAGATTTTGATATAGATATACTCATGTTAGAAAGAAATAAACAGCAAGAATCACATCCACCTTTTCAACCACCACATCCAATTACTAACGAAACGCCGTAGCTTCTGCATCTTTAGCATTCTGAGCAGCTACTTAACATGTGGTGAGAAATACACAGTTTTCTCTAAGGGTAGAACAAGCTTAAACAAATAGTACCGGGCCCATTTCCTCATTTTTATAAAACACTTTAATATAAATATGTTCCAACGATATGTTCTTGGAGCCACTGATTATTTAATACATCATTATTTAATCTCTATTTGTTTGTTTCTATTATTTGTTACTTTGTGTTATGTATCTAAAACACATAACTTTTAGCGCACATTGATAATTTCTTCTGTCCTATTACAATATGATGAATATCTGTAAAGGTTTATTGCAAAGCTGAATATAAGGTATGCTATTTAAAACTCTGACTAAATTCTACTTAAATTCTACCATATCTATATTTTTCTCAAGATTCTACCTAGAGCCATCTTTTCTTTCTTGTTTTTATTTCCTGGAGATTTGTCTGTATATGAAATGATGAGGTCACCTACAAATTGTGTCTTACCATCTAAACCTTTCTGTAACTTGTCTAACTTTCCTTTTAAGCATTTTGGTGCGTGTATTCTTAGCATTTCTGTAGTTTAATTAGCTTTGGTGATTCTTTAAAGATTGCCAATTTTGTTACTTTTTGGGAAATTATGATTGAAACTTTTCTTTTGGAATTCAGCTGAAAAATTAAGAGACAATAGAAGTGTTTGCCATTTCTGTTATGTAAGCACAATGCTGGTCCATACCTGGAACTTTCAAAATACTTTGAGTAGATTACATTGTCTGAGTTTCTACTGTCCACCGAATTTTAAAAACTCTGCTTAACCCTGTCATTAATGAAACAAAGATTTTGAGAAGCCATTAAATCTGTTAAAATCCATCTTTCCTCCTGTAGCATTATGCCCTGCCTCGCAGGGTTTTGTGCCTAGAAAAAAGCAGTTTCCCTTGACTTTAGGGTATGCCATATTTAAATTTTTGCTTTCAATTCTCAGTGTTATGTAGTTTGGGACAATTCAGATTGTTGACTTCTGACAGACTGAAAAAAAATAACCTAAAGGCCTACAAGGTATTGCATAATACTAGATAAATTAAAGTCAGGGTTGCCCTCATTTGGTGTACTATGGATTGTATTGATATACGCTTTACTTCATAGTTTTAATAAAGCAACTGTTTTTGTTGTACGACTCCCTGGAAAGCCAAGAATTCTTATATTGTCTTATTGAGTGAGCTTTGTGTTTAACACCAATTTCCTTAGCGTGTAAATAATTCACATGTTATCTTAGTTTTCCTAGCTTTTGATTTTGTACCAATATTACTTCTATCTGCACCATTCAGTTCCATTTTCTGATTTATTTCAGGATAAACACTACTTAATTTTTTTGAATTCTCAGTCTCAACTCTTGAATCTCTCAGAATTTTTAAGAGCTATATATATACATATATATGTGTGTGTGTATATATATATATACACACACTCACCCATATATATATATGTATATATGCATATACACACACCCACACACACACACATACATATCAATCTTTTAATCACTACAACCAGAACTACAGTGGGAAGAAGAATGTTGGGCCAATAAGAAATACAATAAGAAAAATAAGAGTAGTTGAAATTCACACACATATACACAAGTATATATACACATATACATACACAGAAACACACGTACACAAACACACACTTGTTGTCTCTCATATTAGAAGGCAATCTCCTTGAGTGTAGGAATATCTTTAAAAAATTTTTAAATGCAAATTATTCTTATCCTTAGCACCTACCAGAGTGTATGGCATACAGTGGGCATTTAAAAGTGCTTGTCAAACTTCAAAAGACTCATGATGGAAAATGCTGTCTTATCCAGAAAAAGCACTTATCAAGTTTGTGTGGAAATTGAAGCATATTATTTGCTCTTTTATTTTTTTCTTTTTTCTTCTTTTTCATGGTTTCTTCCACTGGTTCTAATTCTTTTTTACAACATGACTGTGAAAATACCTTCAATATGAATGTATATGTAGAGCCTATATCAAATGACTCACCATTTTAGTGTGGGATGGAAGAGATGGGGAGAAAATTTGGAACTCAAAATCTTATGGAAATGAATGTTAAAAACTAAAAGTAAATAAAGAAATTTTTAAAAAAATATTTGTCAATTTTTTAAAAATTGTATCTTCTGGAGGTTTCTCCTTATATTTTAGAATCTGTAATATTTTCTTTCTTTGCTTTCTGGTCCTTTGTTTGGCTTTTATTTCATTTCCTCCCTGCCATTTCCTTCCTTTTTTCTTTTTAAATCTTCCTTCCCTCCTTCCTTCCCTTTTTTTTTCCTTCCTTCAATCCTTCTTTTTCATTCTTACTTCATTACTTTCTTTCTTGTACTCGTTTGTTCTGTCTTACTGATAAGCTTTCTTCACTTTGCCTTATGAAGATTTCTTTGATTTTCTCAATAAGGTAGGAAGTGACGTTGCTGAGACAGAGGTGGTGGAGATGAAAATTATATAAAGGGATTGAAGAAAGAAGAAATATTTGTGAGAAGTTTAATAGAGGAGAATAAAAGACTTGTAATTCAACAGTGAGAGCCACATTTCTACAGGACTTAATGGCTTACACAGTTTTGCAACAACTTTCTGATGGAGGTGATGCCAGTATTATTTAATAAATGAGGAAAGGAAGGCTCAGACACATAAAGCAAATTAGCTCAGGGCACAATGTTAGTGAGCAAACTGGAGCTTGAATCCACAATAGTTTGGGAGGGAGACGCTGACTTCAATTTAATTTTTAAGTCCAGCAATATTTCCTCTATACCACACTCTCTGTGTACAGTGATGAAAAGCAAAGCAGGAATTGACATTAAGGAGCCCCTGAAAGACCCAGCTTCTTGACCACCCATGGCTTTCTCCTTCCATGTCTCAGCTCTGGGTTTTTCTCATGCTTGTAATACTCTCCTTCTTTGAATACCCACCTTCTATAGGAAGTCTTCCCTAACCCCTCTTAATTCCAGTGCTTTCCTTATTTTAATTATTTCCTATTTATTCTGTAGATGTCTTGCTTTGTATATGTTTATTTGCATATCTCTCCCCCTTAGATTGTAAGCCCCTTGAGGGTAAGGACTACCTTTTGCCTCTTTTTACATCCCTAGGCCTTTAGCATTGAGCCTAGCATAAAGTAGGTGCTTAATAAATGTTTAGTGAATTGAATTAATGCCTCCTTGAATCAAGTCTGAGACATCCCTCTTTGCTATATAATAGGTGGTACTTTTGGTGAATTTACTAGAGATATATTTGCCACACCACCATTCTGCTTCCCCTTCATTAGTTGGTGTTTCTCTTGACTATGTTAAAGTCAACTAGTATTATTTTTTGTTCCCAATCTTATGATATCATTTCCTACCTCTATTCCTTTTCACAGGTTGTGCACCATTCTTAGAATATCCTCATTCCTTACCCTTACCTCCTAGAATTTTTATCTTCCTTCAAAGTTTTGTTCAATCATTACCTAACACAGGAAGGTTTACCACATCCTTTTGGTTTTTCTTTCCATTCATTACTTTTGTATTGATTTATCTGATTCTCTGAGTACAGGAACTTCTTTTAAATTTCCCTTTTATCATCAGTATGTATTACAGTTTCTTGTTACGACACATAGGAGGCAACTTTTTTTTATTAGCCTAGTCCTTTCATTAGGCATCAGGAAGAGTTATTATGGTGGACTAAGCCTTGGGTCTAAAGTGAGCATGGTCATAAATAGACAATGAAACACCCCTTCGAGAATGAGAAGAAATACACATCTTCAGGTTCCTCAAACTGGTTCACATTCCTATTTTATAGTGTGTGATATTAACTTGTTACTCCCTAAAGTTGTTTCAAAGCCTCCTAGTAGTTATTGAATGAAAATCTATAGTTCTTTGACTTCTCATTCACGATGTATCATTTTGTTCCTGTTAAGGAATGAATCAGAGGTGAAAGTGTCAAATTTGATTTAAAGACCTTTTTCTGGTCTCCTATTAAAATTCTGGTTCTGTCGTAAAGGTTAGTTCCTAGTTGCCCATAATGGTATTTTATAGTGGAATATTTTGTTATTATTTTTTTATTTTCCCAGTTGCAAGGAAGATAAATTTTGATGTCTTTGTTTTCTTCCACATCTGTACTCCATGTGCTCTAAAGGAAAAAAAAAAGGTAAACATATAAAAATAAATTAGAATATCATGGTAAAAAAAATTCTGTTTAGAAATTATAGAAATTCTGATTCCTGGACTGAACCTGAAAGCTGGAATAGATCTGAAGCTTTAGTTTATTGCTTTCTTCTGGTGTGTAGATGGTAAACATGAAATGAATGTTTCCCAGTCTTTTAGTTTTTCGGGGTCCTTTCCCTACTGAAAACCATTACCACAATACTCAATTAAAGACATCACGAATGTGAGATAACAAATACCTCAGATGAGACAAAATAGGGAGAGAGTTATTGAAAGTTATGTTGACTCAGTGTCCCAGTTTATACAGTCCTGTTTATCAATGTTAGGGGAGGCTCTTTGAGAAGGAGACACAAAGTCTTCAGGTTTTGATCGCCTGCTCATTGTGAAGTACTCCTACCTGCAAATTGTCATTTCTTGCTACTTTGGGGAGAAATTGAGATGCATGGACTTGATCTCTTCTGATGAGGTGGACTTATTTGAATTGTCCTTAACATTGCCTGTAAAAGTTGATTCCACCTTGAAGCCATTGCTGCTCAGATTCCTTCTAATTCTCTCTGTCTGGAGTTTTGCCTCATGTGAATCAGGGTAAAAGCTCAATGCAGTATTTTCCTTTCAAGAGTCATTGAGGAATTGTGGAGACCCTATTTCATTGAGAAGTTATAAGGCCCTTCCACTTCTTGTTGTCCTTCAGTAGTGTATGACTCTGACCCTATCTGGGGTTTTCTTGGTAGAGATAGTGGAGTAGTTTGAATTTCTTTCTACAGTTCATTTTGTAGATGAGCAAACTGAGACAAACAGGGTTAAGTGATGTGCCAGATTCCCATAGCTAGTAAACATCTGGGGCTGGATTTCAACTCAGAAATAGGAGTTGTCCAGCCTTCAGGCAGGTTACTTCATCCACTGAGCCATATAACTGCCCTGACAAACTTTGCCCCACCACTAAAGAGCATCAATAACGTAGGGGCCAGAATTTAACAAAGAACAAGCAGAGACAATTATCCACGTGAGAGATCCATTATTAATTAGCAGAGGGATGCAACCTGATATTAGAGGGATCTCATTGGTTTGCTTCCATTTTGTACCAAAAGATCAGGAGTAAGAGCTGACCAGGGTTTTTAATCCCTAGGTGTGTCTCCTTTCTAATTGGTCTGACCTTACATCTTTGGGAACTCCCCTAGCACGCCTAATTGGTGGACATTTTAATGGTGAGGTGGGCCAAAAGTTCACAGCTCCTCCTCCATTCCTGGTGGGAAAAGACGACTGCTGAGGTAGGATGATCCCTCCAGGTAGGGAAAATGACTTCCAAATATTCCTGACCTGCTTCTCACTGGCACTTAGATGTTTATGAAACTCAGCTTTCTCTAGCAGTCTTTGGCTGGAAAACTAAAACCTATCTCAATCATGTTCTCACTAGCTTATTCTCCATTTTCTAGACCAGGTTGCTGCAAATCTTGAGGTGAGTAGCAAGGACAAGGATACTTGGAGGATGTGGAGATCTAGCTGAGGCTAGCTTTTGTTTGCAAAGTAAAATAAAAATAAGAGCTCCTTCCCAGGTGAATATTTTGGGGCTTGGAGACAATTACCTTACTCAGTTTTGCTCTTCAAAAACTTCATAACTTTCAGAAGTTAGAGAATCTGAGGAAACAGATGGATTCCCATAGAAATATTAGTTAAAAAATAATACAGTCAAACATTAGTTTTTCTCAATAGCATTAACCTTCTAGATAAAATCACCTAGATACTTACATTAAGGGTTACACAAAATCATAACTAAAGTGAAACAAGCAGGTCTTTTCCTAGCACAATTCTTCATGTAACCACACCATTCAATCAAGTCCAGTGGTTTCCAATTGCCACAAGAGAGGGGTTCTTATTATGGAACCCATTCACTTTAAAAAATATTTTGATAAACATTTTAAAATAGAATTGGTTCCCTGTACATTCTATTGTATGTATTTTAAAACATCATTCAGGAAGGAATCCAGAGGAGATATTAACTTGTTAAGGGGACCATGACAAAAAAGCCTTAAGATCTGCCCTTATATAAAATGCAAAGTCCTCTTCTTAGAAATCCTGCAGGCAAATAGCCTTTCTTTCCAGGCTCCCTGGACATGCGACCCTTCATGCTTAAGCTTTTGCCAAACTCTTTCTCTTTGTTGCTCACAGATGAAACGCCATCTCCCTTGTTCCATACCTGGCAGTGGCTTTCCCATATGCAGTCTCTCCTTACCTTTGTCTCATTTCATCCCTCTTTTCCTTTAAGATGCAGGTCATTTATCATCTTCTCTATAAAGTAGTCCCTGATCTCAACTGTTAGTGGTCTCCTGCCCAAACTATATTTAACTACTTAGTCTATGCTTGCATTTATTCACTTTATTTATGTTATCATATTTACATATCTGCTTGTTGTCTCCTCTTCTAGAATGTAAATTCTTTGTGAATTGTTTCATATTTTATTCTTATATCCCCAGAGCCTAGTACACTTTCTGGCACATAGTAGGCATTTAGTAAATGTTTCTTGATTGATGGATTCTAAATTACATTCAGCTGTAGCTAATAGCCACCCTGACTCACCTAAATTTGTTTAAAATTTTTTTCATTTTTCTACATCATAGATTAGCAAGGTGATAAAAAAGAAAACTCATTTAATGCTGGTTACTGCAGATGCTAAATAGAAGCAGCTGGTGGTTCAGTGAATAGAACATCGAATCTGGAGTCAGGAAGACCTGAGTTCAAATGTAGCTTTAGACACTTCCTTACTGAATGACCCTGGGCAAGTCATTTAACCTCTGATTGCTTGACAAAAGGATCTACTGGAGAAAGAAATAGCAAACCACTAATGTATCTTTGCCAAGAAAATCCCTTGGATAATTATGATCCATGGATCTATGAAGAATAAGACACAACTGAACAACAACAAAAGCAGGTGCTAAAATTGAATGTTATGGCTATTCATTTGAGATAGAAAATGCTTGATCCTTTCTCAGGGTGATTAACATTTCTACCACTAAAGTAATATGTTATAATATTTAAACTTTAAAGGAGATCTTGGAGTTTGCTTAATTAGACCCAATGCAGCAATCATTTCTCACCACTACGATTGATTAGTAAAAAAAAAGAGTCTTGAAAAGTCCATCAGGAAACTTGGAATCCTGGTGTGAGGGATTTGTCACTCATATAACCTTTGCAATGTTACATACTTTGTTGCATCTCAGTTTCAGAGGCTGCATTGAGTGCACAATCATCTGCAAACAGAAAATCATACACTAACACTCCCTCTACTTTGGTCTTGGCTTGTAGCCTTTTCAAATGGAAGCACTTACCATCAGTATGGTAGTTGACATTGATGCCGTGTTCATCCTCATGGAAAGCATTTATCAACATGGCTGAAAATATCATGCTAAAAAGCATGGGAGCAAGCACACAGCCCTATTTCACTCCATTGGTTACTGGGAAGGCATGACAGCTTTGTCTATTATCCAGAACCCGGGCAAACATGCCATCATGAAATTGACGTACAATATTGATGAACTTCTCCATGCAACCAAATTTTGACATAATTTGACATATTTGGCATAAAAGTATGGATCAGTTCTCTGCTACCTGTACTAATTTTGGCCTAATAATTAACACCAAAAACCACAGGTGCTCCATCAGCCAATACCAGACCATCCATATGTGGAATCATCAATTACAACAAATGGAGAAGTTTTGAATGCTGTGGATAAGTTCACTTACCTTGGTAGTGTACTTTCCAGGGATGTACACATTGACAATGAGGTTGATGCACCCATTGCCAGAGCTAGCTCAGTGTTTGCGAGGCTCTGAAAAAAAGTTTGGGAGAGAAGAGAATGACTACCAAATTGAAGGTCTACAGAGCTGTTGTGCTGACCTCATTGTTGTATGCCTGTGAAATATGAACACTCTACTAGTGCCATGCCAGGAAACCGAATCGTTTCCATTTGAATTGTCTTAGGAAGATTCTGAGGATCACCTGGCAGGATAAGGTGCCTGACACTGAAGTCCTTGCTTGAACTGAACTGCCAAGTATTCAAACTATGCTTCAGACAGTGCATCTCCAGTGGGTGGGCCATGTTGTTCAAATGCCAAATGCACGTCTGCCAAAAAGACTATTTTATGGAGAACTTGCATGGGACAGGCAATCACATGGTGGTCAGAAAAAACGATATAAGGATACTCTCAAGGTCTCTCTCAAGAACTTTGGATTTGACTGTGCAACGTGGGAGACACTGGCACAGGACCACTCAGCATGGCGTGCCCAAATCAGAAAAGGTGCTGTGCTCTTTGAGCAAAGCAAAATTGAGATAGCACAAAGTAAATGCAGCATGCACAAATTTGGGATATTCACCCCAAATATTCATATGGACTATCTGTGTCCAACCTGTGGTAGAGCATTCCGAGCTCATATTGGTCTGATCAGCCACAGTTGGACACACTGAAATTTCACTTTACAATGGTGATGTCATTTTGGTCCTCTTTGAAGACAAAGGACAACAACCACCAACTAGCTACATTGCAGCCTTCTTTGGTACAGTTTCTTTACATGTAAAAAGAGGAAGTTATATTAGATGACCTCTTCAATGCCTTTCATCCTAAAAATATTATTCTGTCAATGGCGTAGTCTCTAGTAATACTTTGATGGTTTAATGCAACCTCAATCTTATGGATATAGTTACTCTTTCTGCCAGTTATGATACCAGGAAAGTCAGACTTGCTTCTTCTGTTTAACCCTAGTCCATTTCTTTCTATAAATAATCCATGGAGGAACAAGAAATTGTGCTGGAAGTCTTCCTTTAGGCATTTTAACATCTGGATACCAAAATGATGCCTCCACTGTCCTTTTGCTATCCCTATAGCATAACTGAGTATATTTCTGACACATCTTAATATTTTTACTGCATTTCACATATTCAAGTCATCACAGTCATTCAGCCTACTTGATATATCTGCATTTCCCTCCTTTGGCATCCTCCATAATTGTAATTCTTTTGAGATATAATGTTCCATAGGTATACAGCATCTTCAGTAGAAAAATGCTTGTATGAATAAGATACACTTTTAAAGGTAGGAAGTAGCTTAAGAACTGGGAAAATACAATTTCCCGGATGTAGTCCCAACCAATCTTGTCCTTCCATTCGAATACGGATCTGGCTTTATGTCCATCTGTAATCCCTGCCAGATGTAGCTTTACTGATGAAAAAAATCAATAGTTTTACTATTGAGTTGTTGTATGCCAAAAAGTGACAATTGCATATAAACTATTCTTTGGATTGTTTCTATGTAACTCCCTATATTAATCAAAATTTAGTTACCTTTACTGATGAACCCCAGTAATATTGTGACGATGAATCAAATCAGCCCAATATAATCTATAAATAGGAGCATGTGAAGTCTTTCACTATCTAAGGAATCCCACTTAAAGAAGGAAAGACTCCTCCAAAATGGAAAAGATCTTGGGTGGCTTAATTAACAACAAAAACACCAGAATCTACTGACCCATCTTGTATTTTCTTAACTATATGAAATTGTGTGAGGATGGTCTTTTTAGGAATCTAGGGTATCCTTAATGAAAGATGAGAAAGGAACAGTCATACTTTTCATGGAAGATTTTCTACAACAGACCAGGTCTTTTGTCATATAATTGACTGCTGAACATATAGGATAAAAGGTAATTTTTGGTTTCATTTTTTTGTTATTAAAAACAAAACTGGTAGGACAAAACATATCCTTACAAGCCTCTTCAACAAATTGTCTCTAGTACTTCTGTTAAGGTCTCATATGATTCCTTGATTGACATAACCACAGAAATAATTATTTAGTGATCCTCAGATAAACATCAAGAGAGGTATACAAAAATGTCTGCTAAAGATGTTCACCAGTGTCATAGAAAACACCTTGCACAAACGTAGACGCATTCTTCAGAGGCCTATTTTGCTATTGCCAATGTGGAATCAGTCTCATAACTCACACTGAAGTCATAATTCACCTGTATATAGTGCTTAAACATTCAAAAATCACTTTCTCCACATCTACCCTAAAAAGGAGGAATTGAAAATATGATCATTGTCAATTTACAAAATAAGAAACAGAGTCTTAGAGAATGTAAGTGATGAGGATGGTCATAAGGTCATTAGGTGGCACTAGAACCCAGATTTCCTGACTCACTAATTTCAGTCCTCAAAAAGACCAAGTTTGGCAAGACTTTACAAGGGAAAGTGTTCTCTGAAGTAAGAGTTATATTCACATAAAAAAAAATAAGATTGATGGTGCTACAACAAGGTTTTGTGACCTTATGATGAAATATGGCTATAATTTTTGAATGTTTAAATTCAATGTTTTTCCATTAACAAAATTCTATTTTCTCTTCCTCCTACCATTCATTAGAAAAAATAAATCTCTTGTAACAAATGAGCATAATTAAAGAAAACAAATTACAACATTGTTGGTCATAAAATTTAATAATATTATTATAAAGCAATGTTGTTCAGTGCAACTGAACACAAGGAATTTTTGTGCCGTAAACACCTTTTTTGGCCTGACTTACCTTTCCTCTTAAGTACCTGCTTTGTCACTCTGGGTCTTTGTGACAAGATTTCTCTGAATATTATACTGCTCCCAGCATTGGCCTGCAAGGTAATCTAATATTTTCCTAATGTGCTTGACAGAAAATATAAAAAAAATAAGAAACTTGGGCTGTCAATCTCTCCATGTAATTATGACAAATTTTCATTTGTTCTATTTTTTCTTTGGGGGTTGAAAGAGTCCATTGACTGTGTTCACAAAGGAAATATAATTGAGGCAGGTTATAAAGGACTGCAACAACACCACTCGTCCCATCTTTATATCTAGAGGGAAGGCAGAGCTAGAATGCTTTTAGGTGTGGGCTTCTGTGGATGACTCTACAGTTCTGTTTGGGGACCAGGAATGGCATTTTCTCATGTCTATCAAGTGCTTTTCAACCCCAGATGAAAGGTATTATGTGAGGGCAATGAATCCTTCCCACTTCTAGCAAATTTCATTTAGGCTTAATGTACTTCAGTTGAGAGGCACTGTGACTTCTGAGAGATTTGTTTTTTTGCTTTCAATCTTAAACTGGAAAGAAAATGAAAAGGGAGAGAAGGCCCTTCAGCTTGCCTTTGTCCACAAAGTTAACAACAGAAAGTGCATTTTCATTTGGCAGAAGGGCTAGGATAATACTTAGGAGGGACTGCTCTTTTCCCTGCCTTACTTACTCTCCACTCAATGTCATGTGGCTACCCTCCTGCTGAAAAGTCAGCTATCCTTCACAATGTCAGTGTATGACCCAGTGACCCTCAGCTTAAGAATTAACAGCTGCTCCTCCTCAATTATATTTAGTGGGTATGATTTCCTTCTCATTTCTTTAAAGGTAGCAAAAGGACTACTACGAAAAAGTACATTTCCCCAATTACATAGGATCAAAATTGTAGAGCTATAAGGAATCTAACCCAGAGGCCATCTATTTCTACCCCTTCACATTATAGACAAAGAAAGTGTAGAACAGAGAAGTTAAGTCAAGAGTAGGGAACCGGTAGCCTCCAGGCCACATGTGGCCTTCTAGGTCCTTAGGAGTGGCCTTTTGACTGAGTCCAAGTGATCGAGTCCTAACAGAGCTTCCTCCATCCCCAATATTCTAACTTCATTGAAGACACCTCCTCAAGGGTCTATAGTCCCCTGACCAATGTCTTAATTTCTCCATATATGCCTCATTTCTCACTAGAACAACAGGTGTGTCCCTGAACTCAGTTCTCATGGAAACAGCAGGAATGGGAACCCAACCACTGCCTCTATGACCCCCAGACCCAATCCCACAGAAACAGGTGTGTTCTTGTACTCAACCACAATCACATCATCCATTTAGCCCAAGACAGGACCCATAATACCTAACTATCCATCTTGACCTGGCAGTACCACAATAGCTAGCCAATCAGAAGATAGCACCACCAGGATGTAGAGCAGGAAACTTGACCACCAAACCATAGAAAGGACCCACCTTGCAATACTACCTGCATAGTAATAGTAAAGAGTTGAGGTAGAGTGAACTTATGATGTAGAGAGGCTTATTATAATATCATTACCATATATACATACCTCCTCTAATTGTATGCATTATGGGTAATCTTGCACAGTTCCACTGAGGCTGGGACCCCTCGTCAATTATCTAATCCCTTAACAAACTCCTTCTGCCTTTTTAATATTAATCATATTCCTATATTCTATGTAAATTTTTATTGTGTAATCAGGATCATATTCTCTATAAAATTGTATGTCCCTTCCTAAACCTCAAAACGATAATAAATCTTTGCAACTGACTTGGAGTTGACCTGAGTCTTTGAAATTCTTTACAGACATCCCACCACAACTCTACATGAACTTCATGACAAGTTTCATAGAACAAATTCTTTTGTTAAGGGAATTTGTTCTGTGACGTTTGGATTCAATCAAAGGCTGCTCATGAGGACCCTATGGAGTCACATGTAGCCTTGAGGCCTTAGGTTCGCCTCCTCTCCCCTGCCTGGTTAAATAAATTTCTAAAGGTGAGACAGATAATTACCAGTAGAGGTAGAGTTTGAACCCAAATTCAAAGATAGTTTTGCCCTTCCCTTCCCTATTTTTGTGAATTTGTATATCTCACCTCAGACCTCCTTCCACCCAAACTGAAAAGCTGTCTGAAACATTTGCCATAGTGGGAAAGCACTTGTCTCAGAGCCAGGACAGATACAAGTTTAAATTTTTCCTACTACTTCTCAACTGGTCATGCACAAGTTGCCTAATTTCCATGAGCCTCAACTTCCTTATCTGTATAATGGGCCAAGGAGCCTAACTAATCTTGAGACAAGCTGTCTTTGTTCTATATATTTACTGTACCCTTGTTCTATGTCGTGCCCCATACCCTAGCCCTGCCCCTTCTCTAGAATCTGTCATATCTGACATCTTTCTAGCCTAAGACATAAAGCCTAATAATAGGGACTCCCTTTCCCATAGTTTCTCAGTGAATTGCATCTTTCTAACACATTCTTTTGCAATATAGATTTGACCAAGCTTGATCTTTATAGCATTACAGAATGGAAGAGATTTTTAAGAAAAGGGCATTTATCTCTTGACTTTTGGGTGTGATTTCTATGCAGAGCTGAGCTCTGGTTTTCTGAGGTCAGAGAAGTGCAGCAGTATTTATTGACATGTTTGTATTTCCTCTAGATTAGGGGAAGGAAAGTTAGACAATCAGTGATTATGTAGGAATGTGATTAGAATATTTCACCATATGCAATGAAATCAGAACTGAATCAGTACCATTCAGAGCACATTAAAGGGTTTAACCCAAATTCACATTGGGGTTATTTCTGCAGAAATTCCCTTTTTCTTCTGGGACAGCATGCGGGACTCAAACATGATCATTGTTATAGGAGATCATAAAGTTGAACTAAAAGTGGAGTAATTGAAGCTAAGGGTCTAAGACACCATCTAGCCTTGGATTCTTGGTGGTTTTATTTACGGTATTTATATAAGTTATAATATAAGTTATTTATGAGATTGTATTATTATTATTAGCATTATTGTCATTGCTATTATCTATTTCTTGGGAATGAAGTTGAGAAAGCATTTCATTGTGTTTTACACTTTGTGATAGGAGGGATAGAGAGAAGGAATTCCAAATAAATCTTTCAGTTATTGTGGCAAGGGCAGAAGGAGGGTGGGGCTAGTAAGGTATTGTCTCTGAACTCAGGTAGTCAACCTGACCTTAGGTACCATGGTCCAAGAGATTGGCTACTTTGATTCAGAGTTCAATAATTGGGAAAGGATTCAAAAACAGCTATGATGAAAGCTTGGAGTCACTCCAATAGGAAGCCAACCAGCTAAGGTTGGGGGTTGCTTTTCTCTTTTTAAACCAAGTACTATCAGAGGCTAGTATACCACCTTACAGTTAGGATGTGTTTAATAAAAATGACAAAAAGTCTCTTTGTTATGCCTAAAGCACTCAAACTGTACCCTGTGGTTCTATCAGAGGGAGAGAAATTGACTGTGTAGAAGTCAAGCAGAGGCTATCTGTTTCAGAACATCCTTCTCATTACAGGCTTTAATGTTTTTCTTAGCTCCTCCCTGATAATTCATAGCCCAGGCCTGCTCCATATCACATCATTAGATAATCAATCTAATGTAATCATAGGGCTCAAAGTTCCCTTACAAGTCATCTTGTCCAATCTTCTCTCCCTCTTTCCACAGGTGAAGAAACTAACGTTAAGAGAGGTTAAATAAGTTACCTAAGGTCACATCAGTAGCATGTATCTGAGGCACTTCCCAATGCAAAGTCCAGCACCCTTTCCAGAATCTTCTCTGGATTCCCTCTCTCCATATTTAGAATCTTCACTAAAAACTTAGAGTTTCCTAGTCAATTGTACCTATGAGATAAGAAGTGGGAAAGTAACCAGTCTCTCCTGAGAGAAATCCTGTCCCACCTTATAAAACCTCTCTTCTACTTTGTTGAGTAACCGTCATTTAGGAAAATGATCTAGGCACTCACTAGGAGGGAGTGATGAGAACCTGGCATAGCCTGAGATTCAACTCTGGAGTGATCCTATTATAAGACCATTGAAACATTTCTTTTTCCCTTTCCACCAGCCCATGGCTTCAAGATCTTCTTATCCAAGGCCCAGATTCCCTTTTGGTTCTCACCTTCTGGTAATCATTTTGCATTCTTGGCTTTCAAGTGACTGTGAACCTGATTCAACTGTACTGTTTCTACCCCTGCCCCCCTCCCCTACCTCTTCCCCACTCCACAGTGGAATAAATTAAATGCTTTCCCTTGTGTGAGGTAAAATGTGCTTGTAATAAGGGCTTATTGCTTTTGTCATTCTCGGCTATTTCACAACCTCGGGTTGAAATCTCCAAGTCCTCAAAATGCCTAGAATGGAATGTGATACTGCATCAGAAGGATAATGCTCCAGCAACGAGTGAGGTGTGTGGTGGGATGGCAGAGGGAGTGCACTAAGCATAGTCAGTGTCCACAGATGGCCACTGGTCAATAGAAAATGAAGAACATTACCCCTCTGCTCCACACTGCCTTCTTCCTATATGTCAGCATATAAACACAAGAAATGTGTCCACAAAGTGGAAGTTTCCTGGGTATACCAAGTAATGTACTCATGACTCAAGAGGCTTCTCTGGGTCTGAATCATTAGTAATAAATAACCAAGTCTTCCTAAAGGCAGCATAATAATGGTCAACATAATAACTTCTAGAATCAGTCAACATTCTTCATCTTTATATAAAATGTGAGCTTCCACATGTCTGAATGGGTAATGACTTTATCCCAGTCATGGCTGGCATCACTGCTTCCTCAAGTTGTGGTGGTGACTGAACAAGATGATACATATTGAGGCATTATGCCCCTTCTTCTGCCCCATAGTACTGAACATATCAATGAGTTCTCAGGGGGGACCCAATAACTTGTTAAATACCTACTATATGCAAGGACCTGAGGCTTAAAAAATTCTGTGCGTATAATTTAATTGTTAAAAGAAATCCAAATGAGGAAACTCCCACTATCCAAGCAGATCAACAGTAATTTATAATCTTAGTGAAATATCTGAGGTCACACTGCCATTATGTGTTAGAGGTGGGACATGAGCCGAAGTTTTATCTCCCATTAACTATGTCATGAAGTTCTTGACTACTGAGCTAAAAAGACAAATATGGAACCATCCCTGCCTGATTTAGATATATAAGAATAACAGCCTTTATCTAATAGATAAAAGATCAAAGGAGAGGAACAGGAGGTTATAAAAAGATGAAACATAAGTGATCAACAGTCATATGAAGAGATGATGAATTGTTATCAATTAGAGAAATGAAAATTGAAAGCAACTCTGAGTTTTTAACTCATAGCTATAAGGCTGACAAGATAACAAAACCAGAAAATGACAATTGTTGGAGGGTCTATGGGAAGATAGACACATTAGTGTGTTTCTGATAGAGTTGTAAATTGGTTCAACCATTCTCTAAAGCAGTTTAGAAGTAGGCACAAAACATTATTAAACTATGTATTACTTTTTATTTTTCCCATTTACATATAAAAACAATTTTTAACTCTTTTTAAAGTTTTGAGTTCCAATTTCTATCCTTTCCTTCCTCCTTCAGCCCTTTCTGAGATGGTAAGCAATCTTATATAGGTTACACATGTGTAGTCATGTAAATAAAGTTTATTTCTTTTGACTCCACAATACCTATATCTCTACTAGGACTATTCCTCAATGAGAGCAAAGGAAAAGAGAGAAGGATATACACATATCTATATAGGAACATAAATGCACGCACATATGTATATGCCTGTGTTTATATATTATATATAGAATATATCTAAATGTACTATACATGTGTAGGTGCATATCCATATATATTCATATACGTATTTAGAGTGGCTTTTTTTCTTGCAGCAAGTATCTGGGAACAAAGTAGATGTCCATCAGTTGGAGAATGACTGATTAAATGATGGAATATGACTCTAATAGAACATTATTATGCCATAAGAAATAACAAATTAGAGGGTCAGGAAACTGCAAACAGAGCAGTTAAGGGACTTGCCAAGTTCATGCATCAATTCACCGGCAAATTCAAAACTAAAATGAAGACCTTCTGACCCATAGACCATTTGTCATTTTATATCAGCAAACTTCCAGGAATATTATATATGTCTATATATTCATGTACATACACTTATATGTACATATAAAAATCCTTATTTTTTTCTACATTAATTGTGTGAAAGTTTTTTTTTCAATGTTTCTATAATTATCCTCTCATTCTCTTGAGATAAATTTAGAAATCTGTATTTGAACTCACAGAATGGCAGTGTATGTTTTGGCATAAGGTCACCCAAACATCTTAATGAAGCTCTGTTTTCCTCTCTCCCCACCTCCCTCACCTCTGTCTGATAATCATGGGGAGACAGTGAAGGAGTGGTGCTCGGAGCATTCCTTAATTCTGTGCATTCCCAGTTTAATAACAGGACCATTATCCCTTTGCACTAACTGCTCACACAAACGGCATCTAGGTTATGACTTCATTCATATTTAAGTCCATATGTTCCTTGAAGGGACATTGTAGCTTCTGCATTTGGATCATGCCCCAGTATCATGATTGCACTTTGATGGGTAAGAAAAGGATTTCTCATTCTTTCTCTGCATTTGTAAAGCCTTGTTTGTAAAATTGACATTTAGGAGGAGTTCTTGTCAGCTAATGTAAATTTCCCAACCACAGGACAATCCCCTCAGGCCAGACATTTCCTTACTCTAGCACATTTTATAAGATCCTGGCATCATAGGACTAGATCTGGTAAGGGAGCTCAGAGACCATCATGTCCAGACCTTTTATTTCATAGTCAAGGAAATGGAGACCCAGGAAACTAAGTGACTAGCTCAGGTTATAGAGATAATAAACCTTTGAGACAGAATTCCAGCCAAAATCTTGGAACTTCAGAATCAGTGCTCTTTCTCCTATGCCTCAATTTATACCAAGAAGCATTTATTAAGTACCAAGAATGTGCCAGGACCAGCTAGGTAGCACAAGGGATGGAGTGCTGGGCCTCGAGTCAAGAAAACTCATCTTCCTGAGTTCAAATCTGGCCTCAGACACCTACTAGCTGTGTGACCCTGGGAAAGTCACTTAATCCTGTTTGCCTCTGTTTACATCTGTAAAATGAGCTGGAGAAGGGGATGGCAAATCATTCTGGTATCTTTGCCAAGAAAATCCCAAATTAGGTCATGAATAGTTGAGCCCACCTAAAAAATGACTGAGAAAAGCAAATGTGCCAGGAACTCTTCTAGGTTCTGAGAGTTCAAAGACAGAAAAGAAATAGTCCCAGAAACAGCAAAACACCTGGCACATTAATGCATATATATATACATATATATGTATTTAAATATGTACATATAGATATATATGTATATGCCCATATATGTTGACTGACTTAAGAATATTACAAGTTACCAAGTAGAAATATGACTTGAATGCTAGTCTGTATAATCAAAGATAAAGAGTGATGTGAGCAAAGGAGAGGGCCCTAGGAATAGTTGAGGATGGATAGAACAGTTTCCAGTGGGATATTAATCAGAGAAAAGGCACATGGAGGAGCATGACCATGGTTACAGAAAGCCCTTAAGAAGTGAAGCAAATACGATTAGGGGAACTTCAGGCATTGCCATAGGCTAGTGGGAAAAGTTATTTTGGGCAGGAGGGCATTTTGACATCCTTTGAGTCAAATTAGTGAGTGTCACCTAAAGTGAGCTTTGAAGGGAGATAAATAATCTAAAAGGAAATGAAGAGTGAATGCATCGTAGTCATGGAGGTTTGCAGTTTGAAAACAAACCAATAAGGGATGGTACATCAAATTCATTGGAGACTAAGTTGACCAGCTTGACTAGAACATAGATTTATTAGGAGCAGAGGCATGAATTAAAAGCTGACAGTGAAAGTTATAACTAGACTATGAAGAGTCTTGAATGCTATACTAAATGATTTATATTTCATATTTCAGGGAACATGGAGCCATTTTTAATGGGATTTTGTGCAAGGGAATGATATCATCAGACTCTGTGCCTTAGTTTGAAAATTTTGGTACTTTTGTTAGGGATCACTTAGAGAAGGAAAAGACAGTAATCAGTGGGATTAATTAGTAGGCCATTACAACAGTTTGAGGACTCTCATTAGCATAATCAGGGAAATAGCATGTTGCAGTTAACATGTTAAAGGAAAGACCTTTTTAGATGTTCTTCATTTGTATGTTGTTGGGTAGTTGGATGGTTCAATGCCACTGAGAGCCACTCCCTTAGCCACTCCCTTACGTTGACAGGTACCAAAATGTCCTAGTGCAATAACTTTTCCCACTAAACTACTCCAATACCTGAAAATATCACCCTTATTTCACCTTTCCTTAGCAGCTTGCAGCTAGTTGGTGCAATGGTTAGAGCACCAATGCAGGAGTCAGGCGTACCTGAGTTCATATCTCACCTCAGACACTTGATACTAGCTGTGTGACCTTGGGCAAGTCACTTAACCCCAGCTGCCTCATTCTGGGTCATCTCCAGTCATCCTGATGAATATCAGGTCACTGGATCCAGATGGCTCCAGAGGAGAAGTGAGGCTGGTGACCTGCACAGCCCTCCCTCACTCAAAACAAAGTCAAATGCAAGTCATGTCATTATTTCCCTGATGGCATTGTCTTCTTCGGCAACGAAGGCCAAACACACACACCAACAGGGTAGGAGTAAGACATTAAACTATTTTAGTTGGGTAATCGGTTAACTACTTAAACATGAGAATTGGTTTATCTAGAGTAACTAACTATTGTCACCTAATAAATGAGATAATGAATAGAAAAAGCTGAAGAAAATGATAGGTCCGAAGGTTTTCGATTGTTTCCCGTTCTAAAAAGAGAAGACAGCTCCTCCTTTCAATCTGAAGGCTTTAATTCTCCTTCTTGTTATATAGTTTATGAAGCCATCATCAGCATCTCAAATTTTAAAATTTTCTGTTTTAGTCTCCTAGATGGCCAATGCATTTTAAAAGACAGCTTATATTTTTCAAGTTGTGTACCTTCTTGTAAAACGATTTTTTTTCTTTTACATATTGGTAATGGCTAAGGTAATGAATGGTCTATGTTACTAGACCTGAGCCACTTTATTCCTTTAATGTACCTATTATGAGTGTTTGAATATACAGACATAGACATTCTGGGTGGTTTCTTTCTTGTACAATTTTACTGGGTGTTCCTTTTAAGGACAAGTAAACAATATTGCTTTAGTTAAAGATAGGATCCATAAGATAGGATATCTTCCTGGTGAAATATTACAATCCAGAAGTTACAGGCATCTAAGAGGGGACATATTCAATGATTTTCTTCTTATTTCTTTCATGGTTCATAATAAAAATACTCAGATGACCTAAAGACTAGATTTTATAACGAAAATGTGCTGATAGACATGGAATGAGAGCTATATAGTTATTAATGAGTGCTCAACTTAAAAATCAGAAGACAAATTCAAAATCTGCTTCAGACATTTACTAGATGTTTATTCACCATAACTTCTTTGTGCCTTACTTTTTTTTTCATCTGTAAAATGGGTTGTTGTTGAGGATAAAATGAGGTAGTATTTGTAAAGTTCTTTGCAAACTTAAAAGAACTCTGCGAATGTTAGCTATTACTTATAATTACACTTGGGGGTGTCTCAAAATGCTAGCTATTATTTACACATACATCTGAAGTAAATCAAATATATTTATTATTTAACATTATGCAAACTACATCTCAGGATGGAGATCAAAGCGGGCGGGAGGTCTGAATTTCCTTTGATTTCGGTTCCACTAAACAAAGTTAAATGTAACTTGACTTTGAGAGCACAGGCTCTTTCTGCCTGTCCTTATATCTATTATTAGTACAGTGCCTGGTACATAGTAGGTATTTAATAAATGCTTATTAATGGTAAAAAACCATTTGCAAAGTGCCTACTACATGCATATTACTGATATAGGAAGACAAAACTTTCCTGAGTATGAAAAAATTGTGTTTGTTCGAGGAATCCAACATATAAATAAAGAAGCAAATACGATAATTTAAGGAAAGAGAGAAGTTACAAATTGAGGACTGCTCTGTGTAATTGCTCTGGATCTTTTCTTTAAATAGTTAATCCAATGATCTTGTTTTACAGTTCAGGAAAGTAAGAACCAAAATAGTTAACTGACTTGCCCAGGGTCGCCAAACAGTCAGCCTTAGTGATTTGCTATTTACTAGGCAGTTAGGTGGTTCAGGGCATAGAGTTCTGGACTTAAAATCCAGAATCCCCCAAGTTCTAATCCTGGCTCACAAAGTCATTTAAACTCTCTGTGGCTCAGTTTTGTCATCTGTAAAATGAGAATAAAATGCGTAATAACAGAACTTCTCTCCTCATAAGGTATATTGCACTCTAGTTTTCCCCAGGGACTGGCAGTTCGCCTGATTTGTATTCTAATTCACCTTCTCTGCATTTTAAAGGTTTGCAAGGGCTAACAGATGAGAGACCCAGTTGTTTTATTCACATCTACATGTCAGAAGACTCAGTAGATGGCCTCCATCAGGTCCTATAGGAACCTATGAGGAGAATTAGCATTAAGACACAGATGACAGTTGCACAGGACGGCCAGCCATGGTGGGTCACATTCTACATTATTTAAAGGAACCCACTTTGGGAAGATCATGCCTTCGTTGTGGTATTGGAGACTGTGGCACCTTACAAGCAAATGCCTAGGACTCTCAATGATCTCCACCCAGTGGGACGACTCCATCAATAAATGGTTTCACATATTCTGAAAGGCAAATACTGTCGTGTCAATTTTTTTAAAGTGACTTTTGAGAAGGCCTATGTTCTTCAGAGTCTACTCTCCCAGGGGAGGAAATTCTAATTATTTATCTCTGCCTGTAATATACCCTGTGCTTATTATCTTATCAAAATAATTAGTGTCACTTGGAAACTGTATACCTTACTCAGATTAATAGCACAAAATACACACATTGGAAAATTTCACAAGATACTTTTTAAGGAAAAAAACATTTCAAGTCTAGAGATGGAATCACAGATCAGCCTTACGTTGTATGTTGCTACCCTTTAATAATGTTTCAATTTGGTGAAAAATCCATCAGGGTCTTTGAAAGTTATCACTGAACAGACAAACAGAAAGACAAATGTGAAATGCTGGCTTGTCAAGTTGAATGGTCACTCAAGTTGTTAAGTTAACAGATGTCTCCTGATTTATTGTGTGGAAAGTATCTAGACCACTATTGGCTGCCCCGTCCAAAGGCTGCCTTTGGTTAGGTTATGTTTGACAATACTTTAAGACATTTCTTGCATGATAATAACAGTTCACATTTTTGTAGTACTTTTCACAAATGGCTTTCTAGTCATATAATTTTGTTGTCATTACGACTCCATAAAACAGACAAGACAAATATTACTACCTCCATATTACAGAAGGGGAAACTGAGGCAGGGAAAGGCTATATTAAGGATAAATTATGTTTTCTTTTGATAGACTTTCCAAGGTGAAAATAATGAAGATACACATATATAATAACTATTCATTAGTATATTTTCTTTTCTTTTGGGAAAAAAAAAACCAAAAACAGAGGTGAGACTCAGACCCTGGTCCTTACTCCCAATCCCGTGCTTCCTTTGTTATATATTTATTTCTTTTGTGTTCCCATATTGTTACTTGATAACTGTTGAAGACGTTGACCCTCAGAGAAATATATGTTGCTTCTTAGCATAATGTTAACTCTGCTTCCTTAATGAAGAGAGGTTTGCTTTATTTTGTTTTCCTGTTATCAGTAGATCTTGCTACTTAAGACCCAGAATTGGACATCCACAGTTCTAGTTCTGGACTAGTAACCAGAACTCATTTCAGCTGTCATCATGAGGGATAACAATAACTCTGGTCAAGTTAATTGTGAGTAGATCCTAATTCATCTTTCTGGACAGTCAGCATAAACTAAACATTCCAATGAGTGTATATATGTATTAATACATATTCAGTGATTACCTACGTCATATTGAGCTACGTCAGGTGCCATAAAAGATATATGCATATTTCCCTCCATCCTTCCCAGTCAGTAGCTTCCAATCTTATTGCCTTACAGAATTTTTAATCCACTTGGAAAAATGAAGTGCACTCATAGGGGGTCAGCTCTATTGTGTATGTATTATATTGAATATGAAATTATGTCACCTTTGTACAAAGTTTTTATAAAAAGCAATGTAGCTGAGTGAAGAGAGAGCTGGCCTCAGACCCAGAAGACCCAGGAAGAAGTTTCACCTTTCTCATACTACCTATCTAGCCCTGGGCAACTCCATTGACCCCTAAGTCTTCTAAGCAACTATTTTGTTCAGTCATTTCTGCCATGTCTGATTTCCTGATCCCATTTAGGGTTTTATTCTCAAAGATATTGGAATAGTTTGCCATTTTCTTCTCCAACTCATTTTAAAGAAGAGGAAATTGAGGCAAATGGTTAAGAGAAGTGCCCAGGTTCAGACAGCTCAGGAAGATGAATCTCCATCTATCCACTGAGTCACATACCTGCCTCAAGCTACTCTTTAAGACTATATATTACAGAGAGATCATAGCGTGCATCTGTAGAGACATTTTCTCAACCAAACTTTCTTAAACCAATGAAATCATAGATGCGATCCTTGACTCTACTACACAGTTGTGTGTTGTAAAGTTCTCTCAGCATATCATAGAAAGTCTAGGCTCACCTAGAGTTTCTTTGACCAAAGGGACATGGCTATGTTCACGTTAAAAAGAGATGTTACTTTCCCAGATGGTGAGATGGGTCAAAGCTAGAGAAAAACATGATCTCCACCTCCAGGAATTTACATTCTACCAGGGAAGACAGATTCACCAACACAATCTACACCTAGAATCATAAGAGTCATTTTTGCAATCGTTGTATAGGTTTGGATTTTCAAGGTTAACAGCCCAGTCTTTTGTGTTTCCTTTTAGGGAGGATGCCTGCAATTTAGATAAGGTAACAGGTTCACAAGAGTGAATAGGCTATGGCTTTATGATTTAAATAGATAAACTTCCTATAGATATGCTTTTTGATTACTAATTCATTATCCAGTGTAAAAAGTAATTCTGTATCATGGGGGAAGTTACTGTCTAGCACACTCTCGTCACTTGACAGATGAGAAAAAATGAGCTTCAGAAATATAAATGAGTTAAGGTCACACAGTAAGTACAACTTTAATCAAACCCATTCTCATTATTTTTAAAAAGGCAAAGGAGGAAAGGGAGAGGGAGCTGGCATGATATAACAAATGGAGGGCTTCCTCTGGCGTCAGGAAGACATAGGTACAAGTCCTGTTTCTAACACACACTAGTTATGTCATTTATCTGAGGAGCGTCCTAGAGACTGTCATAATTCTAAGTTACAGATGAGCTTCCATCCAGCTCAATGAAAGAAATGTCCATTCCAGGAATGCCTTCTATCAGTGAAATCATAAATGTAGACACATGTCGAGAACTACTTGTATACTATATAGATGTATGTGGGTATGTATATGTGTGTGTATATATATATATATATATATATATATATGTATATATATATACACACACACAAACATATATGTATATCTTTATGTGTGCAGAGTCCTACAAATAGGTTTTGTTCTAAATTGCACACATTTATATATATATATACACACACATATATTTGAATTTAGAGCAGTATACATAAAAATAAAATATCAGAAATGTTATCGCTGTAAAAATAAAATAAAAATAAACAGCTAGGTATAATTCCATACACCTGAGATGTCCCTAACTTGTAAAAGTAAATATATACACACGTATGTGTGTGTGTGTGAGCAAACATATAATGTTTATTCAGTATGTGATAGATTTTAGATCTGTCAGAAATTCAGAAGAAGTAAAATAAGAAGTTTATGTGTTTTCCCCCGATTACCTTATAATCTATTGAAAAGGCAAAATCACAATATAAGACACCCATTGAAAAGTAGATCAATACAGGCCATAGATTCTTGAAAATGTCAAGGAGTCTGAATCATGGGCACTGCTTGAACAAGGAGGGCGGACTCGACCCTGGAAAAGGAGAATTAGGGTTAAGGCAGAAATTCAAGGGGAGGAGGAGCCCTGGGGCTGAGCTAGATCCTGGGAAGTGAATGAAGCACATAGGTGAGACAGAGCAGCAAGTCTGAATCAGGTGAGGATCCAAGGGGCCATGGTTGGGGAATGGAGTATCTATAGAACTTAACACAGATGAACTGCCATGGTAAGCCTGTGAGGGTCTTCAACTTAACTCAAGACAGTAGAGAGAATGTGGACAAAGTTAAAGAATGAAAAAAAGAGGATGGCACATCTGTGGAACAGTGAAAAGATTGCCCTGGTTAAAGAGAGTGGATATTGGGAAGAGTGGGGAAATATTCTATCCACAGACTGAGCTACTTACCCTTTTGGAATAGTCCCACCATGACAGCCCCACCGTGCTTCCTCACATCGCTGAACTTAAAGCTGCCAGCCATCCCTTGTTATGGCATTAGGATGTTTGGGAAAGGTCAATGAACATTTCTGAAACTATAACAGAAGCTTGAGGGATGATGGATTTGGAGAGGGACCCGTGAGCAAAGTAAATCTTTGGGCTATGCAGACATTATTATAGTAGACACGTAAATTTTCAACTTTATTCCAAGAAATATTTTCAATTCTTTATATGCTGGAACAACAGCAATATTTTAGATCAAAAAGAACCTTTAGAAACAATCAAAGCTATCAAAACAGGAAGCAGAGGAATTTGAAATAAACCCATGGGAAATTATCAGGACAACCTGCTTACTTACTTTTTATCAATTAAGCTGACTATACACACACACACACACACACACACACACACACACATATACACAAATATATACATATATATATGAAGTGTACTTATATATATATATAAAGTAAACATATATATATAAAATAAAAGTAAAAGTCTTTCACTTGTGTATATAGATACATCTATCTATCTATCGATCTATCTATATACATAAATGAAAGACTTTTACTTCCAGTGGTTTAAATTTCAGTATTGTCTCCGCCTGCAGAAATCCAAGTCAAGTGAAAGGGATGGAGCTGGGAAAGAGGAAGAAAGGATACAGGAAAGTTTGAACTAAAATGCAAATTCCAGTTCAATGATATGATTTCTGTTTTCTTTCACTCTAAATCCTATGGATCACAATCAACATTTTCCTTTTTGCAAAGCAGCAAAGAATCCTCTGTAATTGTAACCATTTACATTCAATGCCATCATAATGGAGGGACTTTATTATATTACAGAGGAATGATTAATTTGTGGCAGGGATTAAAGATTGCATCTCTGCAGGTAGGGCCTTTTCTATGTTCTGTCATTTTCCTGATTACAAATGCATACCAATTATATCAACAGAAAAAATGATCTCCTCTTATGCTAATTTTAGCTTGGCCACCTGCATGTTAACCCATTTTGGATTAATTGGTGAAAGGTAAATGATAATAGGCTTGTTAAAGTGCATTTTTGTCTTCTGCATCCACCCCTCCAACTTACTCTGCCTTTATTTCAACTTTACTGCCCTGTTATCAGTATTATAATTATCTTTCTTAAGCTGTATTTTTAATCTTCATAAAATTCTATGAAAAATAATTGTCTCATAATGGGTGTTTTTTGGGGGTAGAAGAATGGAAACACAAGGCATAACTTCCCTAGGCAAGTTAATATAAAAAAATACAGCATCCTAATACATACTATTAATCTGGGTTAGTCACTTAAATTTCTTGCTTTATCAGCTTATTTCAAATAATAATAATAATTACTTTTTTGATGTCTAAAGTTTATAAGATGTTTTCTTCATAACCCTGGGAAGACAGGTAATATAAGTATTATGATGCCAATTTTGTATTTAAAGAAATTGGACCTAGAAAAGGTCATAGAAGGTGACAATGATGACTTGAGACCCCTAAGTATTTTTGCCCAAAATCTATCCCACTTTCCACTCTACTAGCACTGTGCTTCATGGCATGAAAAGTATGTGAGGTAGTCAAGAAACAGTCATGAAATTAGGAAAGCCTCTCTTTCTAATTAAATCTCTGTCCCATACTGGCTACTTCACAATGGGTAGGTCATTTAACTTGTTAGTGCCTGAATCAACTTTATAAAATTAAGTTGGCAAGCATTCACCTCTTGGTATTGGCCTAGGGAGCTTCCTCACCAGGAATGAACTATATCACATATATGGTCCAAAAAAAAAAAAAAATAAATGCCGTTAAACATAGGTCATGAGTACGTGAGACAAGTGTCATCCATCACAGATTTATCCTAAGCCTACTCTCCTGAGCACAGTACATTGTTTATATAGCCTCTGGGAAACAAAACATAGTCTTTGGATATAGATGTTTCCATTCAGTTCAAATGGTCTCAATTACTCAGAGTGCTCAGGCAGGATATTTGGGGTCATAGGTTTTAAAATCCTGGGCTGTCAATAAACCGAAGGTATTTCTGAGGTAGGACTGGGAGTAATAAGAACAGAACAAAGAAGAAAGGTAAGTGAGAGGCAAACAATGTGAACTTGAAAGGGACTGGAGGCTTGAAATATGAATCAACTGGAGGTAGTTTCCAGGGTGCTGACATCTCATTAGTTTTCTCTCAAGTCTTGGTATGTTGAGTCTCCATTTTCCTGTTTTCTTCTCCTCTCTCTCAAGAGAAAAATAATAGGATTTTCAGTGGAATGCAGGTCTGCTGCTTCTACTTCCTGGTGATTTCTTATAAAATGAATCACTGCGTGCTGCTGCCACTTGAATAAGCTAGTCCATTCCCCAATCCTCCTATGAGAACTAGCACCACCAAATACCACCTCTACCCATTTTATTTCTTATAAGAGAATAGTTGGAACTAAAACCATGATATCAGTCTTTTGTAAAATAACTTAATTTATTTTCAGTTTTCAACATTCACTCCCATCAAATTTTGAATTTCAAATTTTCTTCCCATCTCCCCCCTCCCCCACCCCAGGACAGCATGCATTCTGATTGCTCTTTCTGCCAGTCTGCCTTTCCTTCTAATTCCCCCCATCTCCTTCTCTTCCATTCTCCTGTAGGGTAAGACAGATTTCTATACCCCCATTGCTGATATATATCTTATTTCCTAGAGGCATGTAAAAACAACTTCTAACATTCATTTTTAAAGCTTTGAGTTCCACATTCTCTCCATTCCCCACTCTTCTCCCACTCTCATTGAGAAAGCAAGCAATTCGATATAGGTTATACATGTGTGGTCATGCAAAAGACCTCCATAAGAATCATGTTGTGAAAGACTAATTATAATTTCCTCTATCCTGTCCAGAACTTCATTTATTCAATTCTCTCCTTTGACCTGTCTCTCTGTAAAAGGATTTACTTGCAAATTACCCCTTCCCCCAATCTGTCATCCCTGCTATTATTCCCCCTCTTTTATTCCCTTCCCCTTGTGCTTTTCTGTAGAGTTAGATGATAAACTTCCAAACCCAATTGAGTGTGTATATTGTGCCCTCCTGAAGCTAAATCCAATGAAAGGAAGGTTATTGTATTCCCTCTCACCTTCTTCTTCTTTCCTTTTTTCCTCTTTTATGTAAGATGATTAAATACATTCTGCCTCTTCCTTTCTCTTTATCCTAGTATGTTCCTCTCAATCCTTAATTTTCTTTTTTAGATATCATCCCTTCATATTCAGCTCACCCTGTGCACTCTCTCTCTCTCTCTCTCTCTCTCTCTCTCTCTCTCTCTCTCTCTCTCTCTGTCTCTGTCTCTTGCTTGCTCTCTCTTTCCATACATACATATATGTATATATAGTATATATGTATATATAGTATATATGTATATATATATATATTCACACACACACATATACACACACACACACGCACATACATATAGATATAGATATTTCCTCTAACTATCCTAATATTAAGAAAGGTCTCATGAGTTACAAATATCATCTTTCTATGTAGGAATGTCAGCAATTCCACTTTAATAAGTCTTTTATGGTTTCTCTTTCATTTTTACCTTTTCATGCTTCTCTTGATTCTTATATTTAAAAGTCAAATTTTCTATTCAACTGTGATCTTTCCAATAAGAATGCTTGGAAGTCCTCTATTTCATTGAAATTCCATTTTTCCCCTTGAAGTATTATATTCAGTTTTGCTGGTTAGTAAATTCTTGGTTTTAATCCTATCTCCTTTGACTTCTGGAATATCATATTTCAAGTTCTCCAGTTCCTTAGTGTAGAAACTGCTCAATCCTGTGTTATCTTGATTGTGTTCCCACAATACTTGAATTGTTTCTTCCTCGCTGCTTGTAATATTTTCTCCTTGACATGGGAACTCTGGGACTTGGCTGCAATATTTCTAGAAGTTTTCCTTTTGAGATCTCTTTCAAGAGGTGACTGGTGGGTTCTTTCATTTCTATTTTACCCTCTAGTTCTAGAATATCAGGGCAGTTTTCCTTGAGAATTTCTTGAAAGATGATGTCTAGCCTGTTTTTTTGTTGTTGTGGCTTTCAAGTAATCCAATAGTTTTTAAATTGTCTTTCCTGAATCCATTTCCCAGGTCAGCTGTTATTTCAATGAAATATTTCCCATTATCATCTTTTTTTTTTCCATTCTTTGGTTTTGTTTTATAATTTGTTGATTTCTCACAAAGTCATTAGTTTCCATTTGCTCCATTCTAATTTTTAAAGAATTGTTTTCAGAGGTGGAACCAAGATGGCAGAGTGAGAGTGCGGACTCACCTGAGTCCTACCATAAATTCCTTCATATATGTCTAAAAAGAGAATCTGAACAAATTTTAGAGTAGCAGAATCCAGTGGGAGACAGAGTGTGGCATATTTCCAGCCCAGAGCAGCCTGAAAAGTCAATGGGAGGGATCTTGTACACAGGGCTGGAGAGCACAGAGTGTACAGACTTTACCAGCCCAGACTCCGCCATAGTGGAGCAGAGCAGAAACCGTTGTGCTGTACTGAATCAGAAGAAGAAGTACAGATTTTCAAACATATCAGCATAGGCTAGGAGTTCAGGGGAAAGGAGGGAGAGAGAAGCGTGGGGACTGTGGTAACAGCACCAGCCAATCCTGAGACTATCAACCCACAGACTAAATGTTTGAAAGTCACCTACTTGAACTTCTGGGAGCCAAGATGATGGAGTAAACCATAAGTGCTCTCACCCTCCCTTTGTTGACCTTGAAAAACCCAGAGAATATTTCCCTAGGAAAATCCTGGAGTAATGGGGTTAGCAGAAGGGCATGGTAGTCTCTCAGCTTTGGGAGGCTAGGGAGATTGACAAATAGAATCCCTCTTGCTGTGGCTGAAGGAGACCAGTGCAGGACCAGAGGTGTCTCAGACAGCCCCGTCTCAGCAAACCAGGAGAAAATCCTGAGCACTAAGAGAGTGGATCCCATAAGCACCAACAACAGGACCCCAAGCATGCCTTAGCACAGGCAAGGGAATTGGGCAGACCCCAGTGCAGAAGGGTTCACCAGCCACTGAGCCTACCTGTGTTCTAGCACAAACCTGGGGGAGGAAGAGACTTCCTGTAGTCAGACCACCCCTCTCCCACACCTTACAAAATGAGCTTCAGGGTAACCCCAAGAAATTTAGAAAGACTTTACCTGGCCTTGGCTTTGACACACACTAGCCAGCTCAGTACCAGGTAAGTTACAGGATTTTAGCTTCTAGTTGTAAGAAGCAGAGGCCACAGCACGCAAAGCCTCAAGTTCTCAGAACAAGAAATGTGGAATAGAGTCCCCTGTGCCTCAGAAGCAGAGATCCACTTTAAAATTCCAGAAAAAAAGTAAACGCCATGAACAAGAAGCAAATCAGAAAAGTGAAGACCAGGGCGGAGCCAAGATGGCAAAGTAGAAAGATACACATACATATAGCTCTGAACCCACAAACCACAGAACGGCAGAGGGGACTAACCCAGGGCAAATTCTGCACCCAGAGACCACGGAATACTGGAGCGAGGGAGATTTCTGTTCCGGAGAGACCTGCAAACCTCTCACGGGGGGTCCTTCGCGCTGTGGACTGGGCGCCAGGGCAGGTAACAGAGAGCAACCATACCGCGGCAGCAACACCGTGAGAAAAAGATCCGAGAGGGCTACATGATGGGACCTCCAGTGGCCACGCGGGTCCCCCCACCCACAGAGGGACCAGCAAACCTCTCGCAAAAGGTCCGTCGCGCTGCAGACGCGGTGCCCAGCCCGGACCTGCGGTGGCGGCGGCGGCCACGGCTCCGAGAGATACAGTTCTGAGAGGGCTCCAGAGGCGGGATCTTCAGCAGTGGCATGGGTCCCCCCACCAACAGGTGACTGATAGGGGTAGGTGAGAGAGTCTCTTTGGCGGGTTGAGAGGGGAGTGAGGTGCCCCCATGGCTCGGCCCCCCCCCGGGAGGTGGGGGCTGAGGGGCGGCTGCGGACGGGGGCTCCCCAAGTGAGAGGGAGCCTGGATCCATTGTGGAAGGTCTGTGCATAAACCCCCTGAGGGAATTGAGCCAGAGAGGCGGCCCTGCCCCTGACCTCATCACCTGAGCTTAATTTAACACTGAATAACAGCCCTGCCCCTGTCAAAAATCCTAAGGCGGGAAGCAGCATTTGAATCTCAGTCCCCAAATGCTGGCTGGGAGGACCAGGAGGTGAGGTGGGTGTGAGGAGAACATTCAGAGGTCAGGCCACTAGGGGGAGACAATGCCAAGAAAAGGGAAAAGAAATAAAACTATCGAAGGGTACTTTATGGGAGAAAAATCACTTCCTCCCTTCCTTTCTGATGGGGAGGAACAAGGCTTGCCATCAGGCAAAGACACAGAAATCGAGGACTCTGTGCCCCAGCCCACCCAATGGGCTCGGGCCATGGAAGAGCTCAAGAGGAATTTTGAAAATCAAGTTAGAGAGGTGGAGGAAAGACTGGGAAGGGAAATGAGAGGGATAAGGGAGAAGCATGAAAACAGATCAGCTCCCTGCTAAAGGAGAACCAAAAAAATCTTGAAGAAATTGGCACCTTGAGAACTAGCCTAACTCAGCTGGCAAGGGAGGTGCAAGGGGCCAATGAGGAGAAGAATGCTTTCAAAAGCAGAATTAACCAAATGGAAAAGGAGATTCAAAAGCTTACTGAAGAAAATAGATCTCTCAAATCTGGAATGGTACAGATGGAAGCTTTGGACTTTTTGAGAAAGACAGATATCTCAGAACATACTGCGCAGATTCGAAAAATGGAAGATAATGTGAAATATCTTATTGGAAAAGCAACCGACCTGGAAAATAGAATCAGGAGAGACAATGTAAAAATTCTGGGTCTACCAGAAAACCATGATCAAAAGAAGAGTCTAGACATCATCCTCCATGAAATTATCAAGGAAAACTGCCCTGAGATTCTAGAACCAGAAGGCAAAATAAATATTCAAGGAATCCGCAGAACACCTCATGAAAGAGATCCAAAAAGAGAAACTCCTAGGAGCATTGTGGCCAAATTCCAGAGTTCCCAGGTGAAAGAGAAGATATTGCAAGCAGCTAGAAAGAAACAATTCAAGTATTGTGGAAATACAATCAGGATAGTACAGGATCTGGCACCTTCTACATTGAGGGATAGAAGGGAATGGAATAGGATATTCCAGAGGTCAAAGGAACTAGGACTGAAGCCAAGAATCACCTACCCAGCAAAACTGAGTATAATACTTCAGGAGAAAAAATGGTCTTTCAATGAAATAGAAGACTTTCAAATTTTCCTGATGAAAAGACCAGAGTTGGAAAGAAAATTTGACTTTCTAACACAAGAATGAAGAGAACCATAGGAAGGCGAACAGCGGAGAGAAATCATAAGAGACTTACTAAAGTTGAACTGTTTACATTCCTACATGGAAAGACAATATTTATAACTCTTGAAACATTTCAGTATCTGAGCACTGGGTGGGAGTACACACACACACACATGCACACAGGTACACATACATAGAGACAGAGTGCACAGAGTGAATTGAAGAGGATGGGATCATATACTAAAAAAAAAAATGAAATCAAGCAGTGAGAGAGAAATATTGGGAGGAGAAAGGGAGAAGTTATATGGGGCAAATTATCTCTCATAAAAGAGGCAAGCAAAAGACTTATTAGTGGTGGGATAAAGAGGGGAGGCAAGAGAAAAACATGAGATCTACTCTCATCACATTCCACTAAAGGAAAGAATATAATGCACACTCATTCTGATAGGAAAACCTATCTCATAATACAGGAGAGTGGGGGACAGGGGCACAAGCAGGGTGGGGGGGAGGATAGAGGGGAGGGGATGGGGAGGAGAATGCAATACGAGGTCGACACTCATGGGGAGGGAAAGGACCATAAGAAAATAGAAATAATGGGGGCTAGGACAGGACGGAGGGAAATATAGTTAGGCCTATACAACACAACTAGTATGGAAATCATTTGCAAAACTAAACAGATATGGCCTATATTGAACTGCCTGTCTTCCAAGGGGAAGGGGTAGAGAGGGAGGGAGCTAAAGAAGTCGGAACTCAAAGCGTTAGGACCAAATGTAATGTTCTTACCACTGGGTAACAAGCAATACAGGTTAAGGGGTCAAGAAAGCTATCTGGCCCTACAGGACAAAAGAGAAGACAGAGACAAGGACAGGGAGGGAGGATAGAGGAGAGAGCACATAGGTCACAGGGGCAATTAGAAAGCTTGGGTCTGGGAGGGGGGGAAGGGAAAAAAGGGGAGAAAATTTGTAACCCAAAATTGTGTGAAAATAAATGTTAAAAGTTTAATAAAAAAAAAAAAAAAGTGAAGACCATAGAATCTTACTACAAGGACAGAGAAGACGAAAATGCAAATTCAGAAAAGGACAGTATTAACACTGTACTCACATCTGAAACCTCAAAAGGCAATATGAACTGGTCTCAAGCCAAAGAGCATTCTGGGAAAAGCTCAAGAAGGATTTTAAAAACCACATTGGAGAGGTAGAAGAAAAATTGGCCAATGATTTTAAAAATAAAATTAAAAAAAGAAAAAAAAAGAATTCACTTAAGAGAACAGATCCTTAAAAAGGAAAATTGCGCAAATGGATAAGGAGGTTCAGAACCTAACTGGAGAAAATAACTCTCTAAAGGGAAAAATTGGACAAATGGAAATAGAGGTACACAAGTTAACAGAGGAAAAAAGTTATTAAAATTTAGAATTGGGCAAGTAGGAGCTAATGACTCTTTGAGACATCAAGAATAAGTCAAACAAAGCATAAAGTATGAAAAAATAGAAGAAAATGTAAAATATCTCATTGGGAAAACAACTGACCTGGAAAATAGCTCCAGAAGAAAAAAAAAATCTAAGAATTATTGGTCTACCAGAAAGCCATGAAGAAAAAAAAGAGCCTGGACAATATTTTCCAAGAATCATCAAGGAAAACCACCTTGAGGTCCTAGATCCAGAAGGCAAAAGAGTCATCAAAAGAATCCACCAATCACGTCCTAAAAGACATCTCAAATGGAAAATACCAAGGATTATTGTTGCCAAATTCCAGAACCATCAATTAAGGAGCAAATACTGCAAGCAGTCAGAGTGGAACAATTAAAATACTGAGAAACTACAGTCAGAATCACACAGGACCTTGCAGCTTCTGCATTAAAAGATCAGCAGGATTAGAATATGATATTCCATAAGGCAAAGGAGCTTGGACTACAACCAAGGTTCGATTACCCACCAAATGGAGCATTCAATGAAGTAAGGGATTTCAAGACCTTCCTGATGAAAAGGAGAGAGTTCAATAGAAAATTTGATCTTCAAATGAAAAACTCAAGAGAGGCTTTTAAGGTAAATGGGTGGAAGAAACATGTTCTTCAATGTGACCAAACTGTTTACATCCCTATATGGGAGGATGATACTTGTTAATCTTGAGAATTGTATATTTATTATGACATTTAAAAGGGATTTACAGAGATAGCGGGAATAGGTATAAATTAACTAATGTGATGATAAAAAACATAATTAAAAGTTGTAAAGGGATTGTAATAGGAGAAGAGAAAAGGAGGTGGCAGAAAAAGGTAAATTACATCATAGGAAGAGGCACAAAAACATATTATAGTAGAGGGAAAGTGGGGAGGGAGATGATCATTTTTTGAGCTTTACTCGCATCTAATTTGGTTCAAGGAGGGAACCACATACTCAGTTAAGTATAGAAACCCAGCTTGCCCTACAGGCAGTCGTGGGGGGAAAGGGGAAAGAAAAAAGAGTGAGGGTAAAAGGGAAGGAAGATGTAGTAAGAGAAAATGAAACAAAGGGAGGAGGGGCTGATAGAAGGGAGGGAAGACTGAGGGAGGAGGTAGTCAAAAGCAAAACTCTATTGAGGAGGGTAGGGGAGAAGGAAGAAGTAAAAGCATAAACAGAGGGGGAGGGATAGGATGGAAAGAAAGAAATAGTATTCATAACTGTGAATGTGAATGGGATGAACTCTCCCATAAAACGGAGATGGATAACAGAATGGAATAAAAACCAAAATCCTACAATATGTTGTTAACAAGAAATACATTTGAAAGAGGGGGATACACAGAAGGTAAAGGTAAAAGGTTGGAGCAAAATGTTTTATGCTTCAGCTGAAATAAAAAAAAAGAAGGGGTAGCAATCTTAATCTCAGACAAGGCAAAAACAGAAATAGATCTAATCAAAAGAGATAAGGAAGGAAATTATATCCTGGTAAAAGGCACCATAGACAATGAAGTAATATCATGACTAAACATATATGCACCAAGTGGTATAGCATCCAAATTGTTAGAGGAGAATTTAAGAGAATTACAGGAAGAAATAGACAGCAAAACTATACTAGTAGTATATTCCCTCTCTGAACTTGATAAATCTAACTTCACAATAAACAACAAAGAAGTTTAGAAAGGTGAATAGAACTGTGGATGAGGTTGATATGATAGACCTCTGGAGAAATTTGAGTGAGGATAGAAAGGAATATACATTTTCCTCAGCAATACATGGCACACACACAAAACTTGACTACATACTAGGGCATAAAAACCTCTACCCCAGTGCAGAAAGGCAGAGATAGTAAATCCATCCTTTTCAGATTATGATATAATAAAAATTATATGTAATAAAGGGCCATGGAAAGATAAACCAAAAATTGATTGGAAACGAAATAATCTAATTCTAAAGAATGAATGGGTTACACAATAATTGATAAACAATCAATAATTTCATTCAAGAGAATGACAATAATGAGACAACCTACCAAAACTTATAGGATGCTGTGAAAGCAGTTTTTAGGGGAAGTTTTATATCATTGAATGCTTACATGAATAAAATAGAGAAAGAGATCAATGAATTGGGCATGCAACTGAAAAAATTAGAAAAAGAACAAACTGAAAATCCCCAAGTACATACCAAATTAGAAATACTGAAAACCAAGGAAAGATTAATAAAATTGAAATTAAGGAAACTAGTGAATTAATAAATAAAACTAAGATTTGGTTTAATGGAAATACCATAGCACTGATAAACCGTTGGTCAATTTGATTTTTAAAAAGACAGAAGAAAACCAAATTACCCATATCAAAAATGAAAAGGGTGAACTCAACAAGGAAGAAATTAAAACAATAATTAGAAATTACTTTTCCCAACTGTATGCTCATCAATTTAACAATCTAAGTGAAGTGGATGAATATTTTAAAAAATATAAATTGCCCCAATTAACAGAAGAGAAAGTAAAATACTTAAATAACTCCATCTCAGAAAAAGACATTCAACAAGCTATCAATGAAGTCCCTAGGAAAAAATCTCCAGGGCCAGATGGATTTACAAGTGAATATTATCAAACAATTAAAGATCAGTTAATTCCAATACTATATACACTATTCAGGAAAATTGGTGTCCTATCAAATTCTTTTTATGATATAGATATGGTGATGATACCTAAACCAGGAAGAATCAAAACAGGGAAGGAAAATTATAGACTAATTACCCCACTGAATATAGATGCAAAAATTTTAAATGAGATATTAGTAAAAAGATTACAGAAACTTATGATGAGAATGATACATTATGATCAGGTAGAATTTATATCAGGAATGCAGGAATAATACAATATTAGGAAAACTATCAGCATTATTGATCATATCAGCAAGAAAACTAACAAAGCAAATGATTATCTCAATAGATGCAGAAAAATCTTTTGACAAAATACAATACCCATTCTTATTGAAAACACTGGAGAGCATAAGAATAAATGGAAATTTCCTTAAAATAATAAGTAGTATCTACCTAAAAGCCATCAGCAAACATTATATGTAATGGGGACAAGTAGATACATTTCCAATAAAATTGGGGGTGAAATAAGGATGTTCATCATTACCACTGTTATTCAATATGGTATTAGAAATGTTAACATTAGCAATAAGAGAAGAAAAAGATATTGAAGGACTTCAAACAGGCAAAGAAGAAACTAAGTTATCCCTCTTTGCTGATGATATGATGATATACTCAGAGAACCCTAGAGAATCAAATAAAAAAAATACTTGAAATAATAAACAACTTTGGCAAAGTTGAAAGACCCAAAATCCACATTAAATTATCTGTATTTCTATATATTACTAACAAATTCAACAGCAAGCGATAGAAAGAGAAATCCTGTATAAAATTACAGTAGACACTATGAAATATTTGGGAGTCTACCTACCAAAACAAATCCAGGAAGTATATAAACACAATTGTGAAACACTTTTCATGAAAATAAAGTCAGATCTAAGTAATTGGAAAAACATCAGGTGCTTGTAGGGAGACCTAGTTAGTACAATAAAAATGACCATTCTACCTAAATTAATTTAGTTATTCAGTGCCATACCAATCATACTACCAGAAAATTATTTTCTGGAGCTAAAAAGAAATATGATGTTCATCTGGAAAACAAAAGGTCCAGAATATCAAGGGAATTAATGAAAAGAAATGCTAGGGAAGGTGGTACCATATCACACCTATCAGACTGGTAACAGAACAAAACAGGAAGATGGAGATGTGGGAGAGTTGGAACACTAATTCATTGTTGATAGAGCTGTGGGCTGATCCAACCATTCTGGAGAACAATTTGGAACTATGCCCAAAGAACTATAAAAACGAGCATACCCTTTGACCTAGCAATATTCTAGACCTGTATTCTAGACCTGTATCTCAAAAAGATCGTGAAAATGGGAAAAGGTCCCACATGAACAAAAATATTTATAGCAAGTCTTTTTGTCTTGGCCAAGAACTGGAAATCAAGGGAATGCACATCAACTGCGGAATGGCTGAACAAGTTGTGGTATATGAATGTAGTGTAATACTATTGTGCTGAAAGAAATGACAAAAAGGCAGACTTCAGAAAAACCTGGAAAGATTTCTATGAACTGATGCTGAGTGAAATCAGCAAAATCAGGAGAACATTATATACAGTAATGGCCACAATAGACCTAGCCTTTCACAGCAACCCAAGGACCTAAAACATTTCCAAAGGACTCTTGATGCAAAATGCCATCTTCATTCAGAGAAACAACTATGGAATAAGAATGCATAATGAAGAAGACTATTTTCTCCTCTTTGTGTTCTATTTTGATTTGGTTTTTCTCATGGTTTCTCCCGTTCGTTTTAATTTTGCTATGCAACATGACTAATGTGAAATTGTGTTTAATAAGAATGTATGTGTAGAACCCATATAAGATTGTATGCCATTTTGGGGAGGGTGAAGGGAAGGAGGAGGAGAAAATTTAAAACTTATGGAAGTTATTGTTGAAAACTGAAAACAAATAAATTAATTTTTAAATAAAGAATTATTTACTTCAGTTAGCTTTTGAACCTCTTTTTCCATTTGACCCATTTTTCTTTTTAAGGAATTCTTCTTCTTATTGGCTTTTTGGATATCTTTTGCCATTTGAGTTAGTCTAATTTTAAAGGTGTTACTTTATTCAGCATTTTTGGAAGTTTTCTTTATCAGGCTGTTGACTTTTTTTTTTGTGATTTTTCTTGCATCACTCTCATTTCACTTCCTAATTTTTCCTATAATTCTCTTACTTAATTTTCAAAATCTTTTTTGAACTCTTCCATGGCCTGAGACCAAATCATATTTTTCTTAGAGGCTTTGAATACAGGAGCTTTGGCTTTGTTGCCTTCTTCTTGCTGTATATTTTGATCTTTCTCATTACCAGTGATGTTAGAAAATACTTCTTCTCTGAGAAAGTAAGAATCTATAGCCTGTTTCTTTCCACCCCGTGCTCCATTTGCTCATTTTCCCAGCCAATTACTCAATTTTTGAGCTATCTTAAGTGGAGGTCTCCAGAAGCAGCCTCCACTTCAGCAGTGCTGCAGCTATAGTGGGGCTGGGGTCAAGTCTGGGGCTGGGACCAAGTCTGGTACTGGAGCTGGGGCTGGACCATGCTCCCCTCTCATCCAGATTAGATACCCCTCCCACTGGCCTTTGAAGCTGTCTTTGGCATTTGTGGGTTGAGAAATCTGCAAACCACAGCAGTTGCTGGAGATTCAATCTCCTAAGGCCTGTTCCAATTTTGTCTGTGCTGGTGTGACCAAGGACAAACTGCATTCTGCTCCGAGCCCAGTGTGATAAATTCTTCCCGTCAACCTTCCAGATTTTCTTGGGCTGACAGTTTTCTTCAATCTGTCTTTTTGTGGCTTCTGTTGGTCTCGAATTTCTTAAGAATCATTTTTACAGGTTTTTTGAGGGGTTTGCAGGGAGAGCTCTAGCAGGTCCCCACGTCTACTCTTCCATTTTGGCTCCACCCCTTCAAAATCAGTCTTTTAAAAAATTTCTAGCCTTCATAGTTGAGAACTAAAACAAATTGACAGAGGTTTGTATGTTCAATAGTTAATGCAAGTTTTGTCTAACAGCATCAGCTTCCCCAAGAACACATATCAATACTAGTTTCATTGTCTAGCTTGTTGTGTGGCATTGTACAAATTCCATCACTTTTACGTGCCTCAGTTTCCTAAGCTGTCAAATGAAGTGATTTAAATAGTCAATCTCTACATTCTCTTGCAATTCTATTATGCTATTTTCTATATTATAAACTCAAAAAAATAAGGATGCTTTTAAAAATTCTACCATAGTAATATTTGCAGTTGACAGACAGAAGAAATAAAAATAATGAAAGTATGCAGAAGATTTATGACAAAGCATGCTTTCCATCTCTTAGTATTGAGGTGATAGACTAAAGATGCAAATGTTTTAAGGCATGCCCAATGTGTAATTTTGTATAACTTGACTAAATGTTTTTGTGACAAAGTAAGGATTTTTATTTTGTTGTAGGATGAGAGGTAGGCAGTGACAGTGATGAGAAAAATGAAAAAATAGAAAAGTGCATCAATGAAACTTAAAAAATATACAGAAGTGAGAAGAAAGTTCAATATGGAATACAGAAAGCAGGGTAGTATTGGAGCTACTATTATAAATTTAAAACATATTTAATAACCGGTTAGGCATAAGAGGAATTAATTTTTCATATACAATCCACTTTTTGTTTTTTATATTTTGAAATGCGCACTTTTGGGTATTTCTGAAGTTCATAATAAAAAAGAAAGGAAATAAAAATGAAAGAATCAAAAGCTACATAAGTTGAATATTTTCTTTTAAGCAAAAGTAAATAGCAACACCGCAAATCAACAAATTTTAGAACATTAGCCTCATGGTCTAAGGCATCCTCCTATCTTATTCACACTCCCAACCATCTTATATAATAAATATTCATCATGATACAAAAGTCCTTGGATTTGGAGTCAAAAGACGTAGGGTCAGATTCTGCTTCTTTCACTTACCTATGTCACCTTTGGGTTCATTTCTTGTCTGGGTCTCAAATTTCTATGAGAAAGCATGATCTCTACCTTCTACTACTCCCTTTACCAGGACTTTTTCCCATCATCCACCTTGCCATCAAAATCCAACCAATTGTTCCATGAAGCTTTTGTCTTCCTCCCTCACCCTCCACTTCACAGTTAGTAATAATCTCTCTCCTTTAATATTCAAGGGCACTTTGTCCCTTTCTTAGTTATAGTCAGCCTTATAAGGCAGTTACTGGTGAACATAGCTTATCTTTCCTAATAGTTTCTAAGCTCCTTAAAGATTGAGAGACCAAGTCTTATTCATCCTTTCGCTCTCCATAGTACCAAGCAATCTTCTGAAAAAAAATGGTTGCTCAATTAATAATGAATAAATGAATATGAACAATATCCAACAACACACTCATAAATAACTTTAATAAAAATTCTTGGACTGTGTTTGTGAGGCTTTCATTTTGTTACAAATGTATTGGTTTTCCTTTTTTTTAATGGTAATGGTAATTTGGTGGAAGGGAGAGGAATAATTGTTAATTGAAAGCATAATTTAAATAAATAAATGTATACCCCTGAATGTCCTGCTGACTTTTTTTAAATTGGTACCAGCCATGGTCATAAGTACTGCTCTGCTCTTGAAAGGTGGTGAGATCAAGGTTGTAAGGCACATGCTGAGGAACTCCACAGCCCCCTTGATAGCCAAGTAAACTGAATTTCAAACCCTGATTCTCTAGCTATAGTATTTCCATAGTCATACAGTGGTGAAATTTCCTACAGTATACATCTACTCTCTAGAAATATAACTCCTGATGATAGATTGAAAAACAAGGCCAAGTAGAATAAACTGTGATTGAACGTTATGATAGAACTCCATAAGGATAGCACTGGACACCATACATCTTGTATCCTACAAGTGTAAACATCTGTCTGAACAGATTGAATTTGCAGCATTAACACTGCTGCATCATTTCCTTGATGGAGTACCCTGTCCAAGTATGGAATGACTTGACATTTTATCTTTTGGCCCTCAACCAAAACTGATATAGTGCCCCCTATATTCAAAATCCAAAACATGTGCTGGCACTGGGTAGAACTGGCAGATGCTTCAACAGGACACTATCTCATCTGCTATTGAACCATTCAGTATTTCTATCAGCACATTTAAAAAAGTTTTCTTTTCCAAGAAAGTCTTCTCTACCATATTCTCAATGGAAGTTTACTGTTTGCATACAGGGAAGCAAAATGGAATTTCCATTGTTACATATTTCTTTATGTTATTGATATCTTTATTTCCCAAGGCAATTTTGAAATGCTATGACATCCAAGTTTCCTTTTTGCTCTGTAGCTCTTAAAACGATATTGTTTTAAATAAATTGTATTTGGTCCTGCTCCTTTCAAGGTCTGTACTTGAGAATGAGGCCTTTGGTATATTAACATATAATAAAAGGAATTGTTTCTAATAGGACTCAGATGAGTATGAACAAATTCACCATTTTGCTTATTTTTTATGAAGAAGAGATGTTCGTTTCTTGCTTATCATTGCTTAAATGTAACTTGATTTGACTGCTTAAATCCTAGAATCCTGAATCTAAAAATGCACAGTTACTGAGACAGAGTAGGAGGAGGAGAATTAGTCTATGTCAGTACCAGATATAGTACCATTACCAGAATAGGTTCCTTCTCCAGTTCATTTTACAGGAGAGAAAAACAGTTAAGCTACTTTTCTAGGTTCACACAGCTAGTAAGTGTCTGCAGCCAGATTTGAACTCAGGAAGGTGACTCTTTCTGACTCCAGTTCCCGCACTCTATCCACTGTGCCACCTAGATACGCCTAGGAGTTCTCTACTCCAGTGAAGTGATAGGTGCAGACCAAAAGGCAAGCTCGTAGTCCTTGATTCTTCTTTAACCACAGATTCATAAAATTACTGAGCTAAGGGAATCTTAGTGAGGGTCAATTTCAATGACATCACGTTGTAAGTTTATATATGAGAAGATACTCCCAGAAAATCTGAGTGATTTTTCCAAAGTCATTCAACTAATTAGCTATAGAATTGTACTTGGAATTATGGTCTCCTGGCTCAAAACTGAGGGTTTTTGCACTACATCATAGTGCCTCCTCATTTACTTCTTCGTATTTTTTATTTATTCTCCCTATCTCTTCATTCTGCATTTTCCTGTCTTCCTTTAATTTCCATTTTGATTCCTGCCAAGGATATATACGAGTGAAGCAGAGGTTCCTAGGCTAAGAAACTTGACAATCAATCAATATCAACCAGTCAATGATCAATAAAGATTTATTAAGTACCTACTATGTGCCAGACACTGTGTTAAGGACAGATTAAAAACTTGATGATGGACTGACAATACCAAATTACATGGGGAGTGCAATTCTGCTTACAAATATACATACAGTCTTCAGGGTGCCTCAGAATGGATCACCTAAGCTTCCCGGTCCCCATTTCGTTCTTGATTTTGTGTTGGTCTCCTCCGTGCTGTTATCATAGAACCTAAGTCCATAGAAGGGAGGCCTAAGTCATATTTTTATTTCACAGATTTGGAAAAAAGACTTTAGAGATCATCTAGTACAACTCTCTTGTTTTATAGATGAAGTTGTAAAACTGGGGACCAGAAAGTTGAATAATTCTCTTAAAGTTATCATCTGCTTAAGTGGAAGCTTTAGGACTGGGGTTATTGAATTGGAGCTAGAAGGGATCTTAGAGATTATCTAGTCCAGCCTCCTTTTCCCATTTTATAACTGAGGAAACTGAGGCCCATCATTTAAGCAACCTTCCCAACATCACATCCATAGAGAGTGACAGAATCATGACTTAAAAACAGGTCCTTGTTTCCAAATCACCCATGATTTTTTAATATTATGATGCTCATAGGCCTCCTGGCTAGCATTCTTTCAAGAAAAAAAACATATTCCTGTTGAGTACTTGCTACAGTACCATGTGCTAGGGGCTACTTCAGACAGTCTGTCCTGAGTCTGATTCTGATTCAGGGAGAAGTGTTTCATTTAAAGGTCAGTGCACTGTGGGGGGATTTGGGGAAAGGCATCATATTAGCTTAGTTAGAAGTCTTTGGATTCACTATATTTCCACAAAATGTCAACAGTAATAATCTCAGAGCCTCTTCGCTTAAAATTTTAATAACTTTGGGTGATTCTAGACTTTCTGCAGATCTGAAACATTCAGCTCAAAAGAAAAATGTTCATTGGAAAAGGGATGATTTCACCTGATTGCAACTTGAATTCTGGCCTATTTGAACTTGGGCAGTATTTGGTGAAAGGAGCTATTTAGACTTACCAGCCTCTGTGTTAATTACATGGAAATAATCTTTCCTGGAGATGCTTTTGTTATCTTACCAATTCTTACTGTGGAACTCAATGAATAGCGAAGAAGCTCACACCAGCACATACACATACACACACACACACACACACACACACACCAGATAAGCTGTCATTGAGAAGCCAAGCTGCCTCTATGAAAAGTTTATTGAGGAGTGGTAGGGGAGGGAAAGAAAAGTAGCTGAAGAGGAGGGAAAAGAGTGATGGGGCAAATGTTATTTTTTTTCAAAAAAAGAATCAAAATGAAATATACAAAATTTAGAGCAGTGGGCTTTACTTCTCTTCCTAGTAAAATTCTAGGAATTCAGAGAAAGGTCAGTAAGCATCTAGACAAAGTGAGTTGCTGATTCCAAAGGGCCAACATGCCTTCATCAATTTTTATGCACACCATGTTCTGGCAAGTATAGGTCAGTTGGCTGAATCTGCTTCCATCTTCAATATATATATAGCATTTTTTCTCCTGAATTAACTCTTATGAATATTCAGGATTATTCTGTGAATGAAGCCTTTGCCACACTAATGACATTGATAGGGTTTCTCCCTTGTGTGGATCTTCTGATAAATAGTGATAGGCAAAACTTATCTCACTTCCTTTTGTGACAGGGCAATTAGATTCACAAAGCAGAGCCGTGTTGTAGACCTGTAGAGCAGAGTGGAGGGAGTGTCTGTATTGGGGTCTGGGAGACAGGAGTGGAAATCTCATCACTGATGCCTCCTAGCTTTTGTGATTCTAAATAATTCCTTTATGCTGGAGGCCTGCTTTTTCAGATATAGAAATTGGAGTTAATAGCATCTGTGGTCCTTACTTGTTAGTATGTGTTAGAGCCTGGCATCAAATCCAAATCACCTATAACATTGTCCTGCTGTTGTGTGTGTGTGTGTGTGTTTACACAGTGCATATTTGTATTCATATGAATAGACAGTATCATGTAAACAACTCTGAATTTGATGTCAGAAAGACACAAAGCCTGCCTCTGAAACTTATTTAACTAAATGAATACGTGTAACACCTTGTTAAAATGATTATTTCATCTTAAGCCCAGGATCCTTCAAGTCTACATAGTTTCCTTCTTTGCTCTGAGAGTTTAAATAAATTAAGAATACCACATTAATTTGCTGATTCCTTATGTTTAGCCAGATGTTTGACTCTTTGCCTTATTTCACATTTATATCTACTATTTGTGAACCCCCGACTTCTTTATGACTGAGGCAAAATTCAAGTTATTGGGGAAATGTGGGTAAATAGTTAGCAATGGTGGTTGAGAGACAGGCACTGGGAATGGGAATTGAGGAAAGAGAAGATCTTTTCTTAGAATTCCCCTCAATCCAAAGAGACAGTTATAACTAATAGCATTATTCTGAATATGCTCTGTGATGTCTATAGGGTCATGGCCCTCCTACATTTCTTCATCACTTACATCTCAATAATAATAATAATTATGATCATTGTTAAAAGGAAAGTTCTATATTTAGGCCTTTACCCTGATAAAAGACGCAAAATTCAAGTAGAGAAAATTAAAAGGAGTGTATTAAAAAATATGTTGGTGGGCTAGCCATGAGGAACTATCTCTGGGGATGGGAATTCAAACTAGGCTGCCTTTAATGATAACTTTTTTGTAGTAAGACCAAGGCAATTTTGATAAACACTCCTTTGTGATATAGGATATTATGTCTCAACTCCTCCCCTACTACCTCATCATAGGGAAATGAGATTAGAAATAAGGGGGACGGGTTGCTATATGTTGACTACCAGTTAACACCAAAGAAAAAGGGGATAGTGTCAATTACATGTTGCAGACTGAATGATCAACCTATACCTGAAAACAGGGAGACAAGTCATCCTGGAAACAAAGGGGCCATTGACTCAGAATAAATTCCAATATATTGTCTAATTTTATCCTCACAACAATCTTGGGAGTCAAGTGCTATTATTATCCCTATTTTACTGATGAGAAAAATGAGGCAAAAAAAAATTAAGTGATATGCCTAGTTTCACACAGACAATGTCTAGATCTGGATTTAAACTCATGTCTTCCTGCCTCCAGGTCTAGCACTTTATCCAGGCACCACCTAGCTCTTCTGATTGTTCAGAGCTGCCAAGTCTTAGCATAGCCCTGGATGTTCCTCTCTTACTCCAGGACTAGACCCCCTCTCTCTTTCTGAAATTCTTTTTTATATTAAAGCTTTTCAAGTCTTGACCAAATCCTCACATCTAATCAGAGCAGGGTTCTCTGTTACTTTCATATCTGAATAACTAATCTACAAAATTTTTCAAGTGAAATTGGACAATCATAAACTAATGGACTCTCCTACCCTTACATAAGGCAAATTAGTCGATCCTCAGTTTTTCCTTGAACAGATGTGGATGATTACAGCACCTACCTCACTTGATTGTTATGGCTCACCTGAGATGATACATGTAAAAGAATTTTTAAAATGGAAATCTCTATGTAAATTCCAGTTTTTATTATCACACATATATGTTTTCATACATACACATCTATGTAAAACACTATTTTTTTTTAAATTCAGTCATTTATTCATCTATCTCTATCTCTCTCTGTCTATCTCTCTATCTCTCTATCTATCTATCTCTGTATCTATGTACTTTGACCAGGACTTGCCATTTCATCAGAATTGGGCCATTCCTGGTGTGAAAATAAAGAGTAATTTATTATCTTCCCTCAGGGTCTGGAGAACTGAAGGGTCGTGTGACTAGTTCATGGTCACATGTTATTTCTGAGAGGTATATCTAGATTTGTTTGACTCTAAGGCCGTCTTCTAACCTAGTACTCCAGTGTGCTATGTCTATTTATCTAAATGTAATACAAAATAGATTATGGCTCTAGTTGTCAGCTCATCACAAATGCATGGAGTTTGTCAGAATTACTGATGGCCTTCAAGAGGTAATGTATAGTAAAAATAACATTCATTCTAACTATCCTTGTCTTTCTGTTTACATGGTATCTTCTAACTGTCCTCTGAGATGCATGTTTATAAAGTAGAAAGGAGTAAATACATCCTAGAGCTTCCAAATAAATCTGATTTATCTTCCTTATGCTCCAATGTCCTTTTGGATGTAAACACACATTCCTAAGATTCTAGCAACAACCAAATCTTGCTTTTTCTCCAAACCTTCCTGCATCAATTTCTATTCCTCCCAAACTTCCCTAAAGCATATTATGTCAATGTACTCTCAGCTGTCAGATGCAGCTTCTTTCCAGGTGCTGTTACACACAGGCAACCACCTACATGGTGGGATTTCTTTGAAAGTAGGAAAAGTACTTGAACTCCCAAAGTGACAAATGTCAATATCTTACATCTAAAATTCCATGTTTAGAAATTTATTCTCTCGTGGAAAGAATTGGCATGGGCTAAAATGCCAGTGATCCTATGTGTTATCACCAGTCACATACACTCAAACATAAGCTAACTCTTAAGATTCTTTCCCAAGAATTGTTTTGGATGGACAAAAAGGTAGATCCTGTGACAGGACTTGATACCTAAACATAGATGAAGAGTGGTTATCACCAAATGGGAAAAGATAAAAAGGAAGGCAAAGAGTGAAAAAGGCAAACCTCCTATTTTGCCCAATTTATCCCAGAACCAAGGCAACCTTTCTTCAGACTTCGCAAAGACCAAATTTAAAACTTTGCAAAATGTACAACTCCTGTGAACTGTAGTATTGTCTTCAGGATTTAAAGAAAATGAACCATATTTTCCATCAGAGGAATTAACAGAAAGTAGAAATGACATATTATTGTCTGAAAACTACATTGACCTGGGGATCAAGAGAATTGTGTAGTATAATGCAAAGAGAGTTGGCCTCAAATACAGGAAGATCTGGGTTCAAGTCTCATCTCTGATGCGTACTGGTTCTGGGACTCAAAGATGCCTTCTAGGCATCTTTTTTAAGACCCTAAATTCCAGAGAAGGTCCTGACCTAAATTGGTAGAAGGAATTTCCTTACCAGGAAATTGCTTTCACTAATAAAGCCACAGCTCTACTCCTTATCTCCCAGGAAATCAAGAAAATTCTAGCTCTGGGATCTTGTCCCAGATTTTTCACTTAAAAGCTGAGCAATCTTGCCTAAGTCATTGAATGTTTCTGAGTCTGTTTCTAAACCCATGCTGTTAGAGCTCAGGTTGTAGTTGTTTCCTTTTCTGAGTGAATGAAAGTGTTAATTTGGATATATATACATACATATATATGTGTGTTCATAATAGAAACCCAAACCATGGCTATGATATGAAGAAAATCTACAGAACTGGGACTTTCTTTATAGACTAGAAAGGATTTTGCTTGTAAGAGCAAGTAAATTTGTCTTGGATGCTTAGATCTGAAGATATTTAAAAGCAGTATTGTACATAGAAATGCTTTTTAATTACCTTAGTGGTGTGTAGTTACTAAGCTTTATGTAAACCTCATTAAAATGGAAGCCTATTGTTGGCAGGATAGAGTAGAGAGAATACTCTGGTGATTATGTTTTCATTTGCCTATAATAAAGAAAATGTTTCAAAGATATCGAACTTATGAATAATATGATGTGTTAGCTTAAAAGCAATGATACCTCAGTGTATGAATACTGTTTGGCTTATGTTGATTCCTTCTGCTATAATCAAGGCCATGCCTATAAAAAAACAAAACAAAACAGGGATGGTGATAAATCATATAGGTGACATATAAAGTTTTTATATGGATTCAGTCTGCTTAGAATGAATAAAAAAGACAGTATCAGAGGGGGGAAAGGGGAAGTGAAAATATCATACTTAAATTAATTTGATTTGACCCAGGAATTCAGGCTATATGATGAAAGAAAAATCTTTCCTGTCACAATTTCACTCTCTACAGTGTACAATTCTACTGAGATCCTACATTTTACTAATAGTGGTAGTGGTATTTAGAAAAAGATGAGAAAGTCATCCCAAGGCAGATATTATAGAATGTAGGCATGTACTGGGGTTCAGGAGAGACCAGTACCTCTGGTGTAAGGGCTTGCTGAGCCCTTTTCAATGCTGCAATTCACCTTTGGTGACTACCTTCATGCAGTTCCAAGAAGCTGCAGCATGTGCAGAGGCTATACTCCAGTAAACCATCTCAGCAGATGGGCCAAAGCAGGTTGAGGGTAATTGACAGGCTTCAATCCTACCAGTGAGTTATGGGAATGTCTACTCCCAGCATGCTAAGACTTTCCTAGTAGAATGGTCATGAAGACAGATGCAGCAGGTATTAGAACTTGGTCAGATATGAAAGACATCAAGGTCATCCACTACCATAACCAGTCATCCTGACTTTTGTTTTGTCATTGGACTTCAATGACTTTGGAAAAGAGATGAGGCTGACTACTTTGTGTAATTCCTTCTTACTTAAATCAATTTTCCTCCCTCACCACAAGTTACAAATCACCTCATGATGTCATCTGTCCTCTTTCAAAATGAAGAAGGAACAGGAAAGAAAATATAAATAGCCTTTGGCCACCCTTGTAAGTCAGGTGATAGGTTGTGCATTTACTTCCTGAACCATCCATTGCTCTTTTCATCTCTCTACTGTTGTTTTGTTGTTATTTGTGCAGCAGAGCTACAAAAAGTTCTCAGCCTCAATCTTTCTTCCAGAGTCATCAAAGTAGTCCCCTGGCAAGACAAAACTCAAGGTAATTGTTGGCTCCCCCAGATGCAATGTATAACATTGGAATCTTGATCTGATCAAATTCTAATGCCTGCTTCACCCATCTTTATGGTTGTTGGAAAACAAGTGTTTTCATCTACTCATTCTGCTGGGGAAAGTCTTCACATGTTTGACACCCCCTAAACTCTCCAATAAAACTTGTCAGTTACCCTAATTCTGATTTAGCTGCCAAGATGATTTCTTTACTATTCTTTATCCTGCAACCCCCTAAAAAGTCACCGAAAATGAACCCATGGTACTTAGAGAAATTCTCTCATCTTCTCAAACCCAAATGACCATTTCTCTTCTATATTTAATTACAAACAAGATAGGTATCTAGGTGGCTAAGTGGATAGAGCATTGGGCCTAGAGTCAGGAAACTCAAGTTCAACTCCAGCCTCAGATACTTACTAGCTATGTGACTCAAGGCAAATCACTACTTCTGTATCTTTTCTGAGAAAATGTGTTATAGTCCATGGAGTCACAAAGAGTCAGACATAACTGAACAATTCAATGACAACAGTGAAGTTTTAATAAATATTTTATTTAAAAAATTGATAAATATGTTTTTGAAATAGTCATATGAGTAATTAGCAAAGTTTTATGTAAGTTTTTGTATGGATGAGGGGAGAATAAACTGATTGGCTCGAAGGCATCAGGACTTGAACAGGACTTGTAGCTACAGACAAACTCTGAAGTATTACGAATTGCTCTGTGAATGACAATGTGTGAGTTGAGTGGACGATGTGGTTGCTTATGAAATAATGCACAAAGCTTCATTGACACCTCCAGTTTAGTGCCTGGGACTCATTTCCTGAAAAAGTATGATTGACCATAAATATTTTATAGGGATCTGCAATGTGTAAAGTGTTGTGGTTTTTACAAAGATGTATAATAAAGTCCTTGCCGTCTTGGAACTCCTAGTCTATTTCTGCAAATAAGATATGTCTATATGAAAGTGAAAGGCCAATGTAGAGTAATCTAATCCATATACATTTCAAAAGCAAAGGATCTAAGGAAATCTAGCAGGAAAATAGTAAAGATTTACAGAATTTTAGAATTGGAGAGATGAGAGAGGTCATCTATCTTCAACTTCTACTTCTACCAGTTTAACCCCTCCTATATGGTCATTCATTCTCTTCTTAAAACCTCATTTTGTCACGACTCAATGCTTTTGGTTTCATTGCTAGATAGTTGAACAACACTGTTGGGTTCCACATTGATTCCTTGTTAAAGGACACACTAAATCCTCCAGGAACCTCCTACTTGAACTTTAAAAGGAGGTATAATGAGACCAGTTGCCAGGACCACCTGCTCTACTCTGTTCCTTGTGATCCAACTCTGACATATCCAATATTTTGGCCCAGGACTTCCTCATCCTATACCTTGTCAGTGTTCCCAGCTAATTGGACTTTCTTCCCTTCTGTATTGAACTCCATTTTTCCCCAAGCTCTTCTTCTCCTTGAGGCTTTCAAATACCATGTTGACTTTGCCTAGTTTCCCTGGATATCATTCCCACTGTGGCTTATGCGAAGCATTTGTAGATCTGATCTCCTTCCCTGTTCTGAGCCAAATGTGTTTGGCACCCTATGTTCTAACAGTTGCTTCTGAGTCTTAGTCACCATCCCTACACTTGTTCCTGGCTCTCTACTGCTCTCTGCTGCTTGCTAATAGGCAGGTTGACCCTTTGTGTGCTGAAAACAGTTGCTGAAGATCAACATTTTGAATCTTCGACTTTCAACCTTGGAAGATGTTAAAATTATCTTTTGATTTGCCCAAAATCTAGAGGCAGATTCAAACTCAGCTCTGCTGATTCTATATACAGTGCTAGGCTTAATTTCAGAAAACCAAAGGCAAGGAACTGAACTCAGTTGCCCAATGAGACATACATTTTGAATATGGATAATATAAGATTATTTTTATCTGATAGGTTTGGGGGTTTTTTTTGTTTGTTTTTTGTTTTGATTAGTTGTGGGAATAGTGGTGGGGTTTGTTTTTATTTTAGTTTTTTAAAGGAGTGGAGTTAGGACAGAGAAGGTGTTTAGCAACTGGGGTATCAAAAAAAGGAAAAAAAAAAAAGGAAAGAAAAGAGGATCGTTTAAGTATTTTAATACACAGAAGAGAACAGAAGGAAAGCCAAAAGGAATCATAGACAAAGATAGTTCTAAAAATTACATGTTGAATTTATTATATTCTTTAAAAGAATATCAAGTTCTATTTTAGAGATATTTGCAATTTCATGTATAATCCCCTCTTTCTATACTATTGTATATGTAGAAGTTCATATTGCACTTGATGTTCATTAGTCAAAATAAAATGAACAAAAAGAGGGAGAAGGAAATAAGGAAGGAAGGATGGAAGGAAGGAAGGAAAGAATGAAGGAAGCAGTAAGGACATTCAGTGTTCTTTTCAAAACTCAATACTAGTGAAGTATCCCTTCTTTTCAGTTTCCCCGTGCTGCAGACATCACAAAAGTTGATAGTCCTTGTCGTTAACTGACATGGGGTCAAATATAAATCAGTAGACTAAAAAAATGAACATTTTTCAAAGTCAATTGGAAACCTTCCACAAATGTTATTTTCAGCCAATGATACTGCCTTCATTGGCCTAAAATGTAAAAGAATGACTAGTTTTTGCCTCATAAGTATATGTTGTCTTATTTAAATCTCTTTGAGGACAGGAATTTTTTTTTCTTTGTATCTCCAGTGCTTAGCACAGTGACTGGTATATAATACTTGATAAATTCTTATTGATTGATTGGTCATCCTTTACAATTACATAACCCTTCAAAGCACATACATGACCCCATTAGCAGTTATACAGTGACTGAAAAGATAACTCCACCATAGTGTGCAATTTTCGCAAAATTTCCCCTTCTTAAAGCAAGTATCCGCATGAATATTCCCTCCATAAGTACCATACAGTCATGAGATTGAAAAACAGAGATTGTGGGTGGCTGCCTTTTGGTGCTATCCTCAAATAGGCTGCAGAGGAAATAGGAACTTTTCAAATTGCACAGATGTCCCAGCCCAGTAAATTAATTATTGAACAGTCACTACCCTGTGCTGTTGACATGTGTGTAACTTGACAAGCCTGCTATAACTTTCAACCCTTCTAGAAAACTAATTCTATAAGGGAATTGCTTGTGGTAGAAGTGGGGGGTGGATTCAGCCAGGTGACAGTCATGTCTCAGCAATCAATACAAGAACTAAAAAAAAATCAAATATTAATGAAAGATGGATTTGGCCATGCCCAGGATTGGAAGTTTTTGTAAATGCCATTTTACTCCCACTGTCTGCTTTCCAGTCAGGGCCGAGTATGAACTCAGGGACATTAAACTCAAGGTGACATTTCTCATTTCAATTATTTCCTGAAGCGCCGTCCTCCTCCTCCTTCTCCTACCTCTTGTCAAGAAACTCTGGCAACATAATGAAATACTTTATCAAATATGGAGTTGGGACTTGGGCAAGTAAGCAAAGCAAGAGAGCCTTGTTGATCTTTCTGAATGCATAACACAGCACTTCCTAATTTGAAAAGCCAGCAGGAGACATAGTGGGGGATATCATCCCATGCAAAGACATCATCAGGATAATTTAACCTAAAAAGCGTAGGCACTTTTACTGAGCAATATTAGCTGCTAATTATTTGCATGTAGGCAGCTTTTGACATCAAAATTTCACAGTCTGGTTACTTGTATGGCATCCTTGGTTCTCCAAGGTATTTGTGGTCATTTACCAAGTGCATTTAGTAGAATTGTTGAAAACTCAGCATTTGATTGCCTATTCTATAAAATAGCAAAACCATGAGAGGACTGGGGAAACTATTTGAAACTGATTGCTTAGTACTGACTATGTAGGTAAAACAACTAGCTGATCAGCACCTGGATTGACCTGACCATCTTGAGGATGTTGAACTGTTGGATCCAATTATTGATTTTCCAGCTGAATTGATCTGGTTAATTTTATCAAGAAAGTTGAGCTAATTCTGATTATTTGCAACTGGTCTTCAGAGGCTTTCACATATCACTACTATTCTTGTTGTATAGGACAATTCCAAAGATGATGAAGACTCATATTTTGAGTAATTTTGATAAGTCTGAGATGTCTTGTGTTTTCCTTCTTCAGTGGAAAATCAAGGGGAAAGGGGGCTTCATTCTATCCTAAACTTTGACAATTTATAAAAATGTTTTTATTAATTATGATACCATCTAGAAAGATTTAGGAAGAAGGTGGTGTTAAGTAAATTCACATATAAGTCCTCTATATCGTCATTCATTTGACAGCTAGTGAGATGAGTAGTTGTAAGAAGTACAAAGGCAATGTTGTTATTGAGAGAATGTTCTGATGGTCAGTGAGTAACGTATTTCTTTGAACTGAGGGAGTAGATGATGTAAAAGCTGGTTCCTGAGAATATGTCCAGCTTTCAGCAAAAAAATGATCATGCTTTTAATTTCTGTGAGATCAAAAGCAATATCCCTCATACTGTGTAAGATACACAGTCTTTTGATACCATAGATTTCAAGCAAATACCTTAGTTTGATAGAAGAGGGGGAAAAATGTAAGTTATCACTTCCATTTTACACCAAAGGCTATTGGTTAATACCATAATTCCTTTAAATTTTATCCCAGGCAAACTTTTGTGATAAAAATTTTGGAGACTCAATTTGCTTGCATGGACCTTTTATCTCTTTAGCCTTGGTTCACAGAGACTCTGAGGACAATTTATTTCCTTCTCATCTTATTTTCACTTCTGAATTTTCATTTATGCTTATGGGGTCTTTTAAAAAATCATTTCAAGAGGCCAAACATTTTCTCAAAGTATAAATTGAAATACTTGCTCCCAACTGATTTTTAATCTATGTCCTAGTATCTAGAGAGCTAGCTTCAAAGTCAAGAAAACCTAGGTTGAAGTCTTACTTGTGATATACACAAATTGTGTGACCCTTATCAAACCATAATAATTTTAGTGACTCAGTATCCCAGGCAGCTTTCTAAGGCTGTAAATTATAGAGAAGGGGTTGATCTATATGACAACAATAATTTTCTTTTCAGGCATTTTCTATACCAATGAGATCTTATATCTAGTCCAGTCTCATAACTGTACAAACAATAAGAGCCTAAGAACATGAGTGTGGCCACTGTTATTACTTTTCCTCTCTAGTTATAATACTTTCATTATTTAAAAAAGATGAGATGTAAGATAGCAAATCGTCTGATTCAGTCCCACAAATACCATCATAAAAAATTCAAGGTATTTATAACCAAAGTGCCTTTGGGGCTTAATTCTTTACTTTTATTGTCTTTGATAGAGTAGACTTTGCCTAGGATTTCCTCTTGCACTTATAGATAATACCACTCAAGTAAAATTAAAGAATTGGTACAAAAGATGAATTAGGTCATTCACAATATGTCAGATTCTGGTACTTCAATAGATTGGTGGTCTACTCACTGTACTACATCTCCAGTGGTATAAGCCTTACATATCTTCTTAGTCAATGTGACTTCTGTCCATGCATTTCCCTAAGTGCTTCAAGGCACTTATGATAGAAAATTTACTTTAGAACTCTTGATATTTTGTGGATATCTTGGTTATTCATTGATCTTATTATTAGTTATTCCTTGATCTTATTATTAAAAGACCTATCTCCTTTTCCTGATAGGTATATATACACATATACACACGTATATACATACATGCACACATATGTAAACACATATATACATATACACAAATACACATATGGTTCATCTTCAAAGAGAACCAAAATGACATCACCATGATAAAGTGAAATTTCATTGTGTCCGAAGGTGGGTGATCAGACCAATACGAACTTGGAATGCTCTACCACAGGTTGGGCACATACTATGTGAATGTATATATGTGTATTTATAAATATATGCATATGTAGATATAGACAAATATCTGATAATATTTGTCATGATGGTTCCTCAAAATTTTTTTTCATCATATGTTGTCCCTCTCCATTATCCTTTGAGGTAACCACCCATTTTTATTCTTTACTGCTCTTTTGATTTCCCTCTGCCCTTTGTGAAGACTCTTCATTGATTTCCTTCTTCGGATCATTAGCTATGTCCTGCCCTCTAATTAGACAGAACTCCAGGGCTCTGTCCTAACTGTCCTTTTATATTTTTATTCTCCTCTCTCCCTCTCTCTCTGTCTCTCTGTCTCTGTCTCTCTCTCAAAGAATAAGTTTCTTAAATCTCAAAACTTTGGTTAATTTTGAGGAAAACCCCAAGGCTGGTGCTTTCTAAGAAACCGTCTTTCTATTGTAAGAAGCCTAGTCTCTAGGATCATGCTGCTTAGTGAGTTAAAATCCACCCTCATGACAGGAAAGGTTAGGGTTCATATGCATTGTTCATGAGCTTCCTCCTTGGACCATATGGACAAATGTATCTTATTCTTCCATGTTTTTCTATAAAAGCTTCTGATAATCCACCACTGTCCTGACCGGTACTATCTTTTGGGATTGGAAAGTCTACCCTCAGAATCTCTCCTGTTAGTTGGTGCAGTAGATAGAGCACTGGTTCTACATTCAGGAAAATAAGTTTAAATCCAGCATTAGACTAGCTGTGTATACTAGTTGTGTAATCCTGAACAAGTCTGTTAAGTTCTCTCTGTCTCAGTTTCCTCAATGACAAAATGGGAATAATAATATTACTTACCTCACAGTATCATTATGAGGTTCAAATGAGACATTTGTAAAGAACTTAGCACAATGCTTGGCACAGAGCAGATGCTTAATAAATTCATGTTTCCTTTCACTTTACTCTTTTCCCTTCTCCAGATAAATCGTTATCCATGTGCATCCTCTCCCAGGCAAGCATTAATAGCTTCTGAGGGAAACTGAGTAGTACCCAGGCTTCCACCAACCCCTAGGATTCATGTCCATTCTTAAGTTTTTGGTTCTTGTTAGGTTCTCAAAGATGAGAAGAGCTGCAAAGGTTAGTCTGTTTCCCCAAAGGTAATATAAAATTAATTCACTTTAATAAACTAACAGAGAAAGTGCAGTATTTTGAACAGATTCTAACCACATGCAGGTTCAAGTCAACAGAAATATGTTGGGGCCTTAGTTAAAATGGACATTTTTCATTCTCTCCAGTCACTGATATCAATTCCCTGGTAATAGTTCCAAACTGATCAATTCATCCTTCAGGTTCTCCAATCACAGACACACAATGAATTATGCATTTTTTCCACTCTCTCCAAGGTCCCAATATATCCCAATGGGAATGTCCACAGCATTTAAGGAGAAAGGTTCAAAATAAAAGCTCATTTCCTTCAAAATAAGCTCATGCAATCAGGGGATACATTAGTCAATCCCACTTAACACTTCTAAAGCTATATCTTCAACCCTAATTCTTCTCCCAAGCTCCATACAGATAGTTCCAATTAGCAGTTGAAGAGTTCTCTTCAGATCCAAATTCATCATCTTTCTCTGGCCTAGAAACACACTACTCCTTCTCCTTTTAATTTCCATCAGTTGTCCCAATAGTTTCCCTGGCTTGAAAGCTTAGAATTTTCTTTCACTCTTTCATTTCCCCTGAATTCATATTCCTGACTCCCTGGAACTTTGAATGAGAGAACAGAAGGTGAATAAGATTGTGAAGGAAATTGGGGGATAGAGGTAAAAATGAAGTTTTGGGTTCCCAGCCTTTCCATACCATGGAAACATGCATTCCCAACAGAGAAGAGAAAATCAAATTATAATGCCCTCATGGTCCATAAGCATTAGTTCGACCAGGGAGAGAATGAACAATCTCCCTCTAGCTAAACTATTTAAGAGCTGCGATAATTTGAGCTCAGATACCCCTCATCTGCACATCCACCCCCATCACCATCTCTCCATGAAATTGATTGGAATCTACCTTCCTTTCTAATTTAATGTATTTCTTATTACCTGATTTAATTTACTCAAAAACAGAAAATATACTCAGCACTGGTGTTAGTTAAGTTCTTAGGAGACCTAAAGTAAAATAGTTCTCTTTCTGTGTTCTGAAAAAGTAAAAGGGCCCAAGAAATGAGCTTGTATGTCAAATAGATAGCATATATCTCCTTAGTCTTCATCAGAATCCAAGTCACATTTTCTGTGTCATTTTCTATATATCAGAGTAGTTTCCCTTTCCAGATAGGAGACCCAGAAAAAGAGAGATTCTCAGCCCTGAATAGAAAGCCAAGCAGGTAATCAAGAAATCAAATATGCACAAGGAATGGGGACTCAGAGCACAGCAAGTTCAACATGGCAGATAATTTGCTTTCCACACTGTGCTTTACCGACTGCACAATAAAATACATTTCAATCTGAATTGCTTCCTAACTCCAATCAGCTTTAATTTAATAATACATATTCAGCAGAAGTAAACATTTCAGATGACAGGGAAAGGAGGATGACTGCACATGTATTTATGTTGATACGAGCCCCTAAATATAGTCTTTACCACTGACTAGAAGAGAAATGATGCTCGCTCCTCCACCCAAGACCATCTTCACATAAAATCTTTTTTCCACTTGTAGTCAGTTTTCATAACACTGTAATCTAGAACACCAGAATCCCTTTTCTTTCTTTTTAAAAATAACTTTTATTGAGGTCTTTTTTCTGTAATCTCTTCAAGTCACCCCTCCCTCACAACAAGAAAAAAACAAGGCAAATGACAAATATAATGTCTGTGAGTGAGTCAATAAGTATCTATTAAGCCCCTACTGTGTACCAGGCACTGTGCTAAGTCCTAAAGATACAAAAAGAGGTAAAATTTCTGCCCTCACAATCTAATGAAGGAGAAAACAAGCAACCAAATATGTACAATCAGGATAAATAGGAAGGAAACGAGAGAGATAGCACTGGAATTAAGAGGGGTTGGGGAAGGCTTCTGATAGAAGATAGGATTGTAATTGGGACCTGAAAGAAGTTAGGGAAGTCAAGAGGTAGAGATGAAAAGAAAGAACATTCCAGGAATGGAGGCAGTAAGAAAAAAATACCTGGAATCCAGAGGTGGGTTGCCTTATTTGAGGAACAGGAAGAAGTCCAGTGGCATTGGATTAAAGGCTACTTGGAGCGCAATGAAGCGTAAGGAGAGTGAAAATCTTGGGTTGGAGTTTGGTTATGGATGACTTCAAAAGCCAGAAGATTTTGGATTCGATCCTGGACATTACAGGGAGTCACTGGAGTTTATTCAGTAAGAGTGAAGTATCGTCTGTTTACTCCAGTGGTATTTTGGCATATCTTTAATCCATTTATCTTATGTTCTGAGAACATATATCAATGCTTTCTTTCTTTTTGAACAAGAAAGTGATACTTTTACTAGAGCTGTCTAGGAGTGGACCTTCTGCAATATTGTACGGGTTTTTGTCTGAAAAGTTTTGTAGATCCATTCATATTTAACTATTTCAAAAATATACATTGAAACTGATATTATGAAAGTATTCATTGATCTATACATAGTTAACTCATTTAGCTTTGACTTCAGGGTGACAGTTTTGATATGACCTTTAAAAGCTTTCTCTTTAAAATTTATTTGTGATTTGTTTTGCTTGAAGGAGAACAAGGTGTTTGTACACATTGACTTTGTTTATTGGTTTAATAATAATAATATTTATATAGGCCTATAAGATTTAAAAATAACTTTACATGTTAACTATATGAAGTAGGTTCTATCACTGTCCCAGTTTTATAGATGAAGAAACTGAGACTCAGACATGACTGGTGACTTGCCAAGGGTCCCAAAGCCAGCAAATGTTTGAGGGATAACTTAAGCTCAGTCTTTCTGATCCCAAGTCTGACATCCCATCTACTCCTCCACCTAACTGGGTATGGCATCCAAAGTTCAAGTTCTTTAGATTTTATTTTTACCTTGGCACGCATTAAGCATTTTATACTCATCAGATCCAGATGACATTTTGATATTATTGGACAAATTATCCATAAGACAAAGAAGCTGTCAAATGCGTTCTTATTATTTATCATTGGTACTATTAATCATAAAATCAAGTGCCATTGGTTGAGGTCTAGCTTAATTATGACTTCAGTGTTTAGCTGCCTGGATTATAGGTAGGTTGGCTTCCTCGATCCTCTGATGACCTTGAAGTGCCTAGTAAGCAACTAACTTGAAATTTCAGGCAACAGAATACGTGCATCCTTTAAGAACTGTGATCACCGTGCCTGACAAGTACTTTCCACCTTTCCTTTTCCTCATTACAACCAATGAAGATTCTTTGCACAGGCTCTCACAGAGATAGTAATTTTGCTACTTTATGGGGTTATTAAATAGAGTGGAGCAAATATGTGCAAGGAATAAGTAACTGGGAACTTTAAACAGGAGAGGGTCTGCAGGGAGCATGCCCGATCTAGACTTGCCTAGAATGACTGCTTTGTCTTTGTACTTTCTTATGATTTTAGGAGATCTGATTGTCCTGAGTCGAGGTTCCTTGTAAGGGAAAGCCTGGCATAAAGTCAGCTATGTCTTCTATCTCTGAAACTTATAGGTTGAAACTGGAGCAGACCTATACTAGTGCTTTTAGACATATAAAACACTTTTATAGTGTTACCTCATATGAACCTCACAATAACCCTGCAAAATAGGCACAAAGACCATTCTCATCTCCATTTTACGTATGAGACTCATAGGGGATTGAGTACTTGCCCAGTATCCCACAGCTTTCACATGCACACAATGAGATTTGATCCCAGATCTCTTCCGACTCCAAATTAAAAATGCTTTTCACTGAACTATCCTGTGGAAGGAGGATATGTAGACATGTATGGCGTACACATCTCATTTTAAACACTAATCTTATTAGAAAAGAAGAAAAAAAGAATTCTATCAGTAAACTTCTCCCCCATCTGTGTTGGCTTTTTTGCACACTTTTGTAATGTGCTCATAATGTGACACAATTCTTCAAGTTTTTTTATAATGAAGCACGTGATGCATCAGGAAAACATCTTCTCACCTTCCCTCCCCATCCCTGTATACTCTCTGCTGGAGCCCTGGACTCTCTGAAATGTTCCTCAGACACGTAGTTCAGTGCTGCAAAGTGCACCTATATTTCAGACTGTCAAGAATAAGGAAGGCTTTGCAGATGCAGTGATATATTAGTATTAGGTTTCGAAGTATGGGTAGAATTCTAACAGGTCAAATTAAGGATACAAAACATGAAAATTATTCCCCATGACAACATATATTAAGGACATTTTCCAGAACTCTTTGAAATTCATGAATCTCTGAGATCTGCAGTTGTCCAACAAGACTGTGTGAAAGGAACTATGGGGTCCTTATGCCTCTAAGAGGTGGAAGTTTTGAAAGAAATAAAGGAGGATGCAGAGAAACTAAAATTACTATTGGGACACTGGGATGTCTCCCTGTGTAATGAGATTTTTACCTTATCTTCTGCAATGCTCACTTTTGATCTTTTAGTCAGCAGTCATGTCCAGATAATGACTTTGCCCCCATGCTTGGTGAAGTAAGACTCTTGGCCGAATGCCATGTTAGTGCCTTCTGAATACTTTTGACAGACCTCCCTCTTCTTTGGGATCAATTTCCCTTTTGTAAGCATCAGTAATTTCCAAATCCTTGAGAGGCTAGTGGTAAGCAATGGTATCATTCAAACAGGAGCTAGGAGTGGGCAAGTTGTTATTCTGTCCCAACATTTACCATTTACCTTAACTGAATGCTTGATTGATTGGAAGGCTTAAAGGATCAGAATTTAGCTGGATATGAAAGAATTTTAGGGAGTTAGGTGGTAGCTTAGCTTTAGTCTGAGAGTGATTGTTATCAATACGTTTTCCTGCTGTTTTTCAGCCTTTCTATTTTGTTATCATTTTTTGCCATCACCATTAAATGCCTCATAACTGAAGGCTAAATGTTTTGGTCTTTATGAGGAAGAAATGAAATGAAATTTTTGGTTCATGAGCATTAATTTGTTAAAAAGAACATAAACTAAAAATTTGGGAGTAGTTAGAGGATGTTACAAACAAATAACCTTGGAAATAGCAAGCTATCCCTCCAGTAGTGGGAAAAAGAAGAAAGTAGACAGATGATGAAAGGGAAAGTAGGGATTGGAAGACAAATTTTGCCAAATTCAATTATATGCCAAAGAAAATTCTATAGAAGAGATAAACGACATTCTAGAAGATTGTAGAGTAACAACTTTATTTACTCAACCAGAAATAATGGATCAATTGTAAGAAATGCTAAAGTTATTCAGAAGATAAAGGAGAGAATTAGAAAACATTATGACAGAAATGAAGATGGAAATTAGGCAGAAATTAGCACTCTTGAAAATACTAAATTAAATATAAGAGTAGGTAATTTAGTGCAAGTGATCAAGATTCTCTCTAGGGTAGTAGGAACTCAGAAAAAGAGAACAGTAGATGTGCAACTAAACAAAATATATAAACATGAAATGAAAAAATTGGCAAGAGTCAAAAAACTGCAATATTAGAAGAGCTTCCATCTGAATCCATCTAACTGACTTTGAGAATTGTGTTTCCACAGAAAATTTGAGGATTATGAAATTGCTTAGAAATATTAATAAAAAACAGATAATAAAATATTAATTGACAGAATATAGAGCTTTACAATTGAGAGAAATCCAAAGTGGAGATGGGGTTGGAAATTGGTTAGACATTCAAAAGACAGATCATTAATCAAAGGAGAGAAGGGAGGCATCTGAGAAAAGAAAGTTTAAGTTGTATGTCCACCAAGTCTAACTTTGAGAAGAAAGGGGGAAAATGGTACCATTGGGTACATGGCCCATGTTGAAGAAAGGGGAAAGAGAAGAATAAGAACAGTGAAAGGAAAATATTTGGGATGAAAAGCGGTAGGCAGCTGTCATTCTAAGTGAAGATAGGTGTTGAAATTCATTCACAAAATGGAGAAAATAACAGGAGTCTAATAATGGAATTTGTTTGGGGGAGATGGACACTTAAGGAGACCTTTTGATAATAATGATTATGATTCCCAGGAGCATAGTTCATCATAGTAGAGAAACTGTATGGTTCATGCTATGGTCCATAAGAAAATAACATTTTAAAGTTTTGAAGACAGAATGGACCTAGACTCTAGCACCTAGAATATATCCCCCTCACAAATTAGACCCTCTAGAGAGGTTGCCCAGATTCATGATACTCTGTGTCTCTACATCCATTCAAAAGCATGATTCTTAAGGAATTATTATTGTATTTACTTTTAACGGTCAGTGAAAAGATACAGTCATTCAAAGGGAAGGCATTTCATAAAATAGCACAATAAGGAAAGTAGCAATAGACCATATCTCCCTATAATTGTTGGACTTACTCTCCAACCTACACACATACGATTAGTGATGGGAGTGTATATACCTAGAAAAAGAATGTAGTTAAAAGGCGCATAGGAAGAATCATATACACTGAGAGCAAGCGTATCCAGGACTCACTCATAGAGGTAGTGGCAACTCACTCTTTTATACCACCAATGATGTTTTCTGACCATGCCATGTTGCTGCTTGCACTGGACCTTCTCCCTATGGGTATCATGAAATGTATACACTCATCACATTGGCCCTGGGGGTCTCATATAGCTGCTGCTGGATTGTATTCTGCTGGTTTCCTGTTCTCTCCTTGTACTGTTTCATTGCATATAAGCCTGTATAGCATCTCTTTGTTTCCAGCTTCTGGTTGTAGTAGTAATGCTCAGCTGAAATGCTACCTCTTACACATGAGACAAAGAATGAATTCTGACATTTATGTTTTAGCTAAGTCCAGAGTTTTAAACTTTAAGTATTTTGAAGGGAAAGGCTTTTCAATGCATTAGGCTATCAAAAAATTGAAATTGCTTTCTTCTTCCATAGGGGGAGTTTGTCAAAGTAAAAGTGAGAGATTTTTCTACTCCAAAAGGAATCGTCTCCAGGGTTCAACGTCATTTCGAACATGCAGCGTTATTTGGAACATCCAGTCCTTAAATGAGTAACTATAGTAGTCTTTATTCCTTTGCTTACTGTTCAACATCAAGGTTTCTGTCCAAACCCACAATCCAATAGGTAAAAATCCTTAATTCTTGTTTAATTGTCAAATGTCAGAATGAACCCTTTGATAAAATCACTTTATGGACTTCCGTTTCAGCACAAAAACAAAGAACTGTCTGGGTTGAAGGCTCTCCTTATTCCTAATGATTCTCTTTTCTCAATAACAATATTCTTTTACATCTTCCTTGCACATGTATAGGAAAGTAAAGGGGAAAAACAATTCCCTAAATATAGATATGGAGTCATCATCCTTTATTTTTCTTCTTTGCTCTGAATTCCTGATTTTATTATGTATATGTGTTGAGGAACAAGCTACTCTGTCTCTTATTTTATAGACAGGCAAAGTCAATTCCACGGAGAAGGAAACTCTGCCAGTTGAGAACCTTTAGTCACATTTCACTGGGAAAACTTGAGGCCATTTGCTGAGATATCTCTCTCCTCTCTCTTTGTCCCTCTGTCTATTTTTCCTGGTTTCTCAAGCATATTTGCTTCCTATTATCACTGCTTTCCCACTAATCTTCAGCTTCTCACTATCTGCTAACTACTTTCCTGCTACTTACAAAAATACGCATTCTTTCCCAGTGTTCCAAAATCCCTCACTATTGCTACTGCTAAGATTCTGCATCTCTTCTTTCTTGTAACTGGACTGTTTATGATTGAGAGGAGAAATACCTTCATCATTCAGAAGGTCCAATTTCTGGATAAGCTTTTAAGCAACATATCATTCTTTCCTTCCTTTCATCACTTAAGATAGCCTGGAACTTATCTCCCTCCTTCATTTACTCTACATTCTGGCCAATGAGGATTATTAACTAGCCTTTGAATTCAATATCTCATCTCCTGACTCTCTGTCTTTGTACCAACTGTCCTCTACCCCTGGAATACAGTTCCTCCTCACCTCTGCTTTTTAGAATCGCTAACTTTCATCACAGTTCATCTCAGAAAGCCCCTTCTAAATGAGATTTTCCTGATCCCTACTATTATCAATGCTCCTCCCTCCTAAAATGACTTCATCTACCCACCAGTGTATACATTGTCTCTCCTCCTACTTCTGTCTCCCAGTGGTATAGAATTATGGAGGCAATTACTGTTCATAGAATTTAATTGAATTATTTCTTTGGTAAAGAAAATGGTTTCCCAAATCAGTCTGGGATGTGAATGCAAACCAACAAGATTGAAAAAAGGAGATTGGCAGGTCTTTCCATTTTCTTTTTTGCTTTTTGAGCTTTTTGTTGTTTGTTTGAGATGTCAGATAGTCACCTCAATCTTCCAGTGTACTCACACAGCCTGAGGATTTAAAGGATAAGTAAGTTCTCTTTCAATTGAGGCAGAGAACATAAAGGACAGCAGCCATAGGTAGAAATTCCTTTGCAACCTTGCCCATATAGGTTTATCAAATGTGAAATAATGCTCAGAATCAGATCACTTCCCTATAATCTTGTTCTGAGCAAATATGATCTGCAAAGAGAGGCATTTGTCAGATTGACTTATCTGTGGGATTGTAAAAGTAGACATTTACTATCTACATTTTGACTGCAATTTGTGGGTATGTTAGAAATCATTATGTGTATGCTATTTAAATTGTAAAAAAAAATTGAGAAGCAAGATAAATACATAGATTACTTTGTAAAAGACTAAGCCTGATTTTGAGATATAAGGAAGAAGTACATTCTCTCAGATGATATACAATCTCACTAGGAGTAATAGACTCTCATTAAAACTGTTTCTACACAAAGTGAGTAGCTGAAGCAATCTTCCAGATAATTCAACTTTAAAAATATCCTGTTAAGGAGAACAAAGAGATTTGGGATCTGACTCCTCCTACCATTTGTCTATATTTTCTTGATTAAGTTGACTGAGTAATCAATTCTCCACTTGGTCTAAGTCAATTAAAATTAATTTGAGGAGATTTAGGCTCTCTCTCAACACTGTCATTACTATCTGTGCCAAGATGGGAAACTGAGGGCTAGAGAATGCAGCATGGTATTAGGGAAAGAAGACTGTGTTTGCACTCAGAGAACCTGAGACTGAATGCTACCTTTGCCACTTACTATCTGTGCGACCTTGGGCAAGTCATTGTACCTTTACTGAATTTATTTTTCCCAAATTCAAAAGGCAGGGATTGGACTAGATATATGACTTTCATGATCTCTCTAGAGAGATTCCCTTTAGCTTTGAGATTCTCTGACTATTTACAAGATGACAAAATATACAGTGAAATTAATCTGCTGAATTAAGTAGGCTAGTCAGAACTTTCAAACCAGGGTCAGATTTTGGGAAGGAGACGTGGTAAAGTCACCCAAAATACTAGAACATATTTTTCATCTTCCTTGAATAACTGATTGCTGAGGTACATGGTGATGTTAGGGAGATCATGTCATTAAAGTCCCATAAACAACTTCTGTATCTCCTGGAAGCAACCAAAAGAAGTGTCTGGATTAGAGGAATAGTTTCATTCCTGAGCACTTAGCACAATGTCAGGCACATAGTAAGTAATTAATAAACATCTATTGAATTGAATTCAGCTGAATAGATATATGAAAGTAAAATTTTTTTCCTTCCTTTCTTCCTTCCTTTTCTTCTTCCCTTGTTCTCTCTTTCCCTTTCTCAAACCTTAATGTCCATGACTATCACTGCCTTCTTCAAGATTCCCTCACCTATTTGTTCACTGGTCTTCCCGATGAATGGCTGGAGACCTCTCAGCCATCATCCTTCTTGTTTTTCATAGTTAATTTTTCCTGACTATTTTGAAGTAGTAGTAGAGTCAGTTCATTTATATAGAGAGTGATATGAGTAGTGGAAATGCAGATTCCCAAGTAATCCATGCTCCAGTAAATCTCATCCTAAATCATCAGGCTCAATATTTTCTTTTTTGCTAGCAATGAACAACTAGTATGATTTGGGGAAAGCATAGATACATATATATTCATCTCTGTCCATAGCTTCTTATTTTTGCTTCCAAATAAGAAAATCAAGGTTGTATTTTGACCCCTCTTAGGTTCTGGCACATTCATTGTATCCTTTTGGCAGTAAATTTGACTTTTCCATATGACATCCAATCTGAGACCTAGAAGGGATTTTAGTAATCATGTAATATAACCCCAGCATTTTTCACTTGAGAAAGTGAAACCTTGAAATTCACATCTGATTGAGTTCAATACGCACTTCCTAAGCACCTACTATGTTCCAGGCACCATGCTTAGCAAGAAAAAAAGTTCATTATTTTCTTTATATTTCTTGTACCTAACACTGCATCTGTCATGTAATAGGAACTAAATAAATAGATGTTTAATTGAATTAAAGTTATTTCTCTTCCTCAAAATGTCAGGTTTTTTTCTGATAAACTATACTAAACCATATATATTTATTGTGTCATTAATGACAGAGTGCTCAGTGTAGACTCACATCTGGTAAATGCATCAATGTTGTGGAACTTTCAGATCAGTGACTTAGAGTCTGCAATTGATAAACAATTTAAGCACATCTCTGAAAGGAAGGATAAGTACTGTTCTCCAAAGAATCAGTAATGTTTTTCAATGGAGTCTAGGATGCAATAAACAAGTGACAATATGGTTTGACTAATTCAATTTTAAAAAATTATTTTCCCCTATATGTTGCTATGGCTGATGGTAATTTAAGGGTATATTCTTTCTTACACTTCACCTCCTATTTTGCAAGTTCTCATTCCCAAAAATACATTATAACTGAAATGGGATTGAAATTGTTTGGCCGGGAAAATGAGGTAGCAGAGAAAAAATCTAATCAGGTTTCTGAGCAAAAGTGTATACTCCAGGCTCAGGGAGTCCACTTCAGAGAATTCTAAAAGTTCAGAGGATGGTGAGAACTTGTGCTAATGGCTCATAAAGTGCTTGGAGATCTTGAGAGGAAGGACACATAAAGGCACAAAAATAAAATTATAGTGGTTGTTTCTTTGAATCATAATGAGATACTAGGTAGGGAAGGCTATAATACAATCGCTCTTGAAAAGCACTTTGCAAAGAAAGTGCTATCTAAGTGCTTAATAATAAACTATTTTTCTTTAGTGGTGGTGCTTCAAGGAAAATGAATGTGTGCTATTTTCCAAGCCTTGTGCTTGATTCGCTTAATGGTAAAACAATGCCTAAGTAGATTCCTCTTTGCTGTTAAAAGCCTGCACCTGAACAGAAATTACCATTTTCAAATGGAAAAAAATAATAAATGATGTGTTAAATGACTAGGAACATGTCAGTGAAAAATGAGATCTAAAATATGTTTGCTCTCTGCTTCCCACTCAGATCCAAAAGAATGGGCCTGGCAAAATGTTCTTCCCAGGTACAATTCAACTTAGAGATGAAAAAGCCTCTAAAGATGTCCCTTTTGACCATCTTGGGAAGGAAGTATGATAGAGCAGAAGGGATGCTGGAGTGAGAGTCAGAAGACTCTGGTTCATTGTTCCCAATGGTGGTTTTGGACAAGTTACTTAAACACTCTAAGCATTGGTTTCCTCCTCACTGAAAAGAGGGCTTTGGATGCTCTGTGCTGATTTCATCATAACACCAGTATCTGAGCAAGATGACCAAGAAGGTGGGAGTCCTTCAAATCATTCCATAGGAATATTGAATGGAGGAACTGGGCCCATTTACAATGGAGAAGAGAAGGCTTGGGAAATCATAACTGTCTTCAAGTATTTGAACTTGTGCTTGGCTCCAGAGGAAATGGAGTAATGAGTAAAGGTTTCTAAGAGTAAATTTTATTTTGAGGTCAGGAAAATCTTTGAACCAAAGGTGAATGGGTTACCTTGGGAGGAGGCAAAGTCCTTATTCATGAATATTTTTAGGTAAAGACTTTATTACCACATGGGGAACATATTGGAAAGGAGAGTAAGCTGAGCTCATGTCTCTATTGTTTTAAGAAGACTTTCCTTATTGTCAATGGTCAATATTAACTAGTTAGCCCAGTTATTAGTTTCTCCTCTCCCCACTGAAATTTTTATATGCACTGTATTGAATTATTGGTGAACATGTTATATTCCTCCTCCATTAGAATATAAGCTCCTTGAGAGCAAGGAGTTTTTCACATTTGTTTATATCTTCAACATTTAGCCTAGTATATAGATAAAGTGGGTAATTAAAAAGTGATTGCTCATTGTGTCATTGATGGATGGAGTTTGTCCAGATGGCAATTGAAGCATTTTCTAACACTGAGATTGAAGATGGCTATAATGATTATGCAAGCCTTCTCTTCTTCCAATAATTGTCCCCAATTCCTTCATTTAATATTTATATGGAATGGTTTGTAGGACTCCTACCTTCTCATTCATCCTCCATCCCTCCATCAAACATTGTGTTTGAAATAGTGTTGTGGAATTAGAGGGTTAGTCTACTTATTTTGAGGGAAAAAACTGTGAACAAATTTGTAGATTATTAGAGAAGGCCAAAGAAGGCATATTCAGATTGTTCTCTATGGCTGTCATTCTGCTTGGAAAGTCAAGGGAGGGGATACTTTTTTAAATTTGGTTTTAGTTTGGTAAATATGAAGACATCCACCACAATGTCTGGCAAACAAATTCTCTAACCATGCAGAAGCCTTGAACAGCAGATTATATGGCTAACTCCAAAGACAGTGATAATTGGCTAACATCATAGTTTTTCCCTACATAGCTTAGTCATATTTGCTTTCTTCCATGGCCACAAATATTTCTGCCACCAGAAAAGGTACTGCATATGAGTCTCTTAAAAGAAACTAAGAATAAATAGAACAATACATACCCATTTCCCTGATTTTTCACGTGTCCTAATGGGGATGGACTGGGATGGTAACTAGCATTGATTAAGCAACTACCACATCAGCCACTGTGATAAGCACTATACCAATATTATATCATTTGACCCTATGTATCCAAGGTCAGATTTGAACTTAGATCTTTCTAAATTCAGGACTAGTGTTCTATACTCTATGTCATTTATCTGTCAGTGGTAGTTCAGTATTATCTTACAGTATGCAAAGCAGCAGAAAGATTATTTTTTTCCCCTACATAGGAAGTTTGGAAAAGTTAAAGTGAATCATTTTAATTATTTCTGCTTAAGATAGAGGACAATATTCAGGGTATTTTTCTTCTAACCTAAGGGGGAAAGCTCTTTAAATATTTTATTAGGTTACTAGGTAATCTTCACAGATTCAAATAGAATTTAAAGAATCAGAAAGATATACCTTATTAAGAAATACTATGAGATCTATTGGTGTAGCTAGGTGGTACACTCAATACAGCACTAG